>NC_143163.1:3944393-4247424 GCF_047325235.1 Durio zibethinus
CTAATTATATTTATGCAAAGTGCTTGTGGAAATATCTTATTATTGTACTGCTTCACAGTTCACCAGTGACACTTGTACTTCCACTGTTACTAAGCTGATAAAAAGGCTTAATAAAGCATCAATTAATGGTGCCTTATCTTTTTTAAGTTGACTCGTGCAGAATTCTCTGGCATGCTTTCTAAATATGAGCTCCTAGTCATATGATCGTATTTTGGAATTTCCTGAGCACGTGTATGAATATTTTCCTCGACTACTTAATTATTTTCTTTATATCTACCAAACAACAAAATTTTATGTATAAGTGCGCCTATTAGATAGATCATTAATTTGAATGTAAAAAAATGTACTTCATTTACAAAGTTATTTATTATTATCTCTTTATCTGCTTTCTGGAATTAACCCTTCTTATATTTTGTCCTGCCACTTCCTGCATATTGCAGCTGACCTAGTTATGTTACCTTTGCCTTCCAGTGAAAAGGGGAGATTAAATTTTGTGAATGGAACCAGATGAATCAATAAGGGGGAAAAGAAGGAATGAACACAGACTAAACTGCTTCAGGTTAGGTGAACTCTGAAATGGATGAATTTGGACATTCATATCTCTGGTTTATAGTTAACATTAGGGTGGTCGTGATCAGTTAGGGTACGCCAAATAACATATCTAGCTCCAAGTTTGGACTCCCCTTGTTTGAACCATTAATTTCGAAGTAGAAGTAAGCCTTGGTGCTTTTAATCATTTATGTTTCATGTTGGAAATTTCCTATGAAAGGCATTCCTATGTCATCTCAATATAAAATATGATTAATTAGCTGAAAAAAAGTAACAATAAGTTAAATAGATTATGTCATTAGGTATTTATAGTTATAACCTTTAAAGAACTAGGAGATGATGCTTTTGTTCCGGTGTGGCCATTAGGAATAAACCAACGTAGTGTCATAGCCACTTTCAAAACTTAACCAATAAACTCATTGCTACCTTCTGCATATAAATCTCCACTAGCCTACCGTATCATCAGAAATATTCATTGTATCTTCGGCCATGGGTCACAAACTCTTCTCTTACTTCACTTTGCTCTTCCTTTTAGGCTACTGCCTCTTCGCCTTTGTCCTTCTTTTTCCCTTTGCGTATGGCCAGCTTGATTACCATTTTTATGGGAGATCATGTCCCCACTTGTCAAATATTGTTAGGTACGGTGTCTGGGCAGCCTACAAGAATGATACCAGGATAGCTGCATCTCTCCTGCGGTTGCACTTTCATGATTGTTTTGTAAATGTAACCACCTATGAATCTGTTACCTTTTACTTGTCTGTCTTTAACTTGTATAACTCAATCTCTTATCAATCTTATTGAAACCAAAGATAAAAGGTGCCATTTTCATTGGTAGGAAAAAGAAACTAAAACCGTTGTCATTTACTTACTTCATGTTTCACTATCAGGAAAATGAGTGAGCCCTACCATAGACTGCTTTTCTGGCAGGAAGCTCTTTCTTCTATATCCTCATCATACAATTATAGTACCAAATTTAAGAGTAAAATAGCAAAGTTCATTCTTCTTTTGCTTGAAGTCTTATCTTATATTTGGTGAAACAGGCATGGAATCCCCAGCTTATTACATTCAGATGGGATTCACTTATAGGACCTATAAGCTGGTTCTTAAATTCAAGAGACAGAGAGAAGGTGTTAGGAGGGGGGAAGTTGAATGCCATCATAGTAGTATTATATCTACAATCTTTTCTTAGAAACCAAGGGCTTGCAGAATTATCTTTTTCCTTTATTCTTCTTTTTCCTCCTTTTACTTCACTTATTTCGTGATTTCTTTTTCCCCATTACAACTTCCTCAACAATCAAACGAGAGCCTAAGGTTATCTTTCGAGTTACCTGGTAAATACAACAGTTTCTCTCAATTGCTAAGAAAACATGAAAAACATACAAAATTAAGATGCTTAAGACACAAAAATCATTAGTCAAACATATCATTCATGTTACAAGATTTTTCAGTGTGTAACATATTTTCATGGCATGACATAATATAGGTAGACGATTCTTTTAGGAATGGTATGTTACATAAATGCTTCACTTAGCTTTATATCATAGAAAAAAAGGGGATTTTTATTAGATTGTTGGATGAGTCCTACATCCCAGGTTCTTTAAGTTGATGAATATAATGCAAGGGGACATTGAAGGAGAAGTAATCTATCCTTTAATAGTCTTCTACTTACACCTTATATTTTGAACATGTCAATTTGGGCTCTACTTCGTTGTCTAGTGTTTACTAAATCTACTAAGAGTTTTCCTTCTGGCATAGGGCTGTGACGCATCAGTGCTTCTTGATGACACAGAAGATTTCAAGGGCGAGAAGAATGCCTTTCCAAACCGTAACTCTGTTCGAGGTTATGATGTCATTGACAATATAAAAACGGATGTTGAAAGGTTTTGCCCATCAACTGTTTCATGTGTTGATATATTGACTCTTGCAGCAAGGGAAGCTGTTGTCTTGGTAATTGGCATTTTTATGTTTATAGCTTCTATAAACTTTCTGAGTCAATTCTCATATTCATTAATTATAATTATATTCCTTTTCCTTTTTCATTTCTACTATTTTTATTGGTTAGTCAGGAGGGCCTTCCTGGCCAGTAATGCTTGGGCGACGAGATGGAACAACTGCTAGTCAGCAGGCGGCTAATGAACAATTGCCATCACCTTTTGAGCCTCTGGAGAATATCATTGCCAAATTCACATCAAAGGGTCTTGACCTTAAGGATGTTGTAGTTCTCTCAGGTTCTTTTTCTTAACAAATTGCTCTGAATCATTTTGGCTTATACTTTCATGCTTGACTTCTTTTTCTTTTTCCTTTTTCCTTTTCAAATTGGAGGATAGTCCTTATTCCTTACCAAATTGATTTCCTTTCTGTTTCCATGACATTTGAAAGTGAGAAGGTTCCTGCAAAGTGCAAAGTGGTGGTCCTGTGGACCATTACAGATAATAAAGCATCACCAAAAATGATAGTCAAACATTTATGATCCTTAATACTGCCACATACATACAGCATTAAATGGCCCCATTTCTGCTATAAATCAGAAAATTTGACTCATTTTAATGTTTAAATAAGGTCTCCAAAGATATCTAATAAAGTGGTATGGCAAATGAAATTGATATAGATGCCTTATCTTTTTTATGTTTATTGCAGGAGCTCATACCATAGGTTATGCTCAATGTTTAACCTTCAAGAGAAGACTTTTCAACTTCCAGGGCTCTGGTAAGCCTGACCCCACGCTCGATGCTTCAGCCCTCGATGGCTTGCAAAGAATGTGTCCAAACATGGACACCTCAAACAGCAATCTCGCTCCCCTCGATTCTGCAAGTGCCTATAGATTTGACAATATGTATTACACAAACCTTGTCAACAATAAGGGGCTTCTTGAATCTGATCAAGCACTAATGGGAGATCCAAAAACTGCTGACATGGTTAATTCCTATAGCTCCAAGTATTTTCTTTTCTGGAATGATTTTGCTAAATCAATGGCCAGGCTTGGCAATCTTGGTGTACTCACGGGGGAAAAGGGACAAATCAGAAAGAACTGTGGGTCTGTGAACTTATAATGCTGGTCTATGTACGAAGCTTATGTAGTTTGATCAAAGCACCAAGATTGTCAATAAACTATAATAATTTGGTGTTCCTGTGTTAGATGTATGATTAATCATTCTCCAAGAACTCTGTAGTCCACCCAGCTCAGCTACATATTTTATTTTATGCTTTTTTTTTAACACCTCCTTTGGCTTTCCACTTTCACTTGGGATAAATGTCAGGTTTCTTTTGAGTTTTGAGGAGAAGATTTAGGCTCAAACGCATATAGATTCAATAAAGAAGCCGAAAAGGAGTGATTGGGTTCAAAGAGGAAAATATAAAGGAAACCTGTTGGATGCCTGACCAACCTTTGTACAAACCCCCATTGGGATCTCTGTCCTTGTCTTTCAAAAACACCCATCTTTTCTCTCAAATATCCATCTTTGTCTGTCTTTAGTTTGTATATTAAGATGCCTCAAAACTATTGTATATCATGAACAATCATCATCATCATCATCATCACTCATGGATGTATTCTCTGATTTCAAACATTAAGGATTTAACCATTTTGCTGGATTTAAAGAATTTTATATCTTTTTTTAACTGGTTTTTTATTATGTCCCTTTCATTATTCATCATTCAATCATTTTCAATGAACATTGCTTTCATCTTTGAAATGCAGCTTAATATTGTTTGTTCATCACCAGCCCCTTTATGATTAGGTGATTCTCTGATGGTTTACGGTTGGCAGCATTAAACCTGTAGAACCATGATTGCAACATTTTTGGAAATTACTATTTGTGCCCAAGATTTGTATAAGTCATATAATTCCTTTCTTTCTCTTTTACAATAAACTCAAATTCCAACAGAAACTATATATATGATTTGAGTTAATATTCATATGACACTGATCAAGTATATCAAACATACTATTTAAAAGGAGATTTTTCATTTAATACATTATTTTCACTAAATTTAAATAATTTTCTTTGCATTCAAAATATTACCAAAATACACCATTTGTTGCTAACATTAACTTCCCCATCTTTAATTAGAGAGATTTTCGGAGAAAAAATTAATCATTTGATACAAGTGTATGCACATATGTCTGGTCTAGAGATAGTAATCTAATTTGAATTTGATGAGTTTTGATATGATCAAACCTTTTAGGATTAATTTTTTTTAAAATCAGATATCGGATCAGATCGGATAATATAAAAAAAAATTCGAGATCGAGTTGGGATCGAGTTTTAGGCAAATAAGATCTTACTTAACTCGATATATATAAAAATTATTTTTTAATTAATTATTTAATTTTGTATATATATTATATATTTAATTTTATATTTATATTAAAAATAATATTTTATATTAAAAAATATTTTATTATTTTGAGATCAAATCAAATAAAATATAACTTTGTATAATATCAAATTAAATTTAAATTCGAATATAATAAATAAAAAAAATTATCGAATCAGATCCGATATGACCGTTACCATCACTCGTCTGGCCATCTCTGAGGCTCCAGCTACTCATGGTTGGGAAATGGGTGTAAAAGAAAGAGATGGACCAATTGGCCTAATGTTTGAACATTATTTTCAACTTTTTCGGTAATTCAAAATATAAAAATAATATCCCATAATTTTGTTTTGACTTTTTGACCTTTAAGAAAGGCAGAGCCATCCATATCCAATGCCCCTTTAAAAATGAAAACAACTTTGAAGAAACTAAAAATGAGCTGCCTTGTCTCATCGAGCAAAGCAGCTAAGGCTACATCCAAAAAGCAATTCCTCGTTGAAACTAGAGAAAGCAAAGGAAAAGAAGAATACAAATTTCTATGCTTTTTTTATTTATTAAAAGTCACAGAAACTGTATAATAAAAACTGCATGTGAGCTCTTTGTGGTCAAAGAATTTTGTAGATTCAGCAAACTGGAGGAAGGGGAAAATCTTCAACTATAGTAATGGACATAATCCAAAACTAATGTTTTGGCATGCATTTGAACTGCAGAATTCATGGTCATATATGGAGAAATGTAGTTGAAAATAGTCTCTTTTCCAATTATATTTCTTTTACAAAGTTTTCCAACAGCTTATTTTGGACATTCACTCATTAAAGTTGTTTGGGACTTTTCGATGTTTATCAAATAAGTCAAAAGTAACTTTTGATTAGGTTTTCACTATTTCTTGCAGCACACTTGTCAGAATTCAAAGAGAAAAGCTCTTTCATTTGAAAAGGGTTTCCTTTTGCCACTCCCCCTTCCCCAACTTTTTTTTTTGTCATTTCCTTCTTTAGCACAACACTTTTCTCTCTTCTAAACCCTTTAAAAACCCCACTAATTTTTTTTCCTCTTTTCTTTTTCATGATCCAAACTTGATAAAAAACAAAACCGCACTTCTCACTTTCCATTTTTCTTTGGTGATGTCTACACCATTAGAGCAGCAGCAGCAACCACCAGTAGGAGTGAACCAACAAGCCTACACGGCCCATACGGGTCATTGGTCGGTTGGACCCGTAATAGCCGTTCTCGCAGTGATCACAATCCTCGGAGTCATAGCTGGCATGATTGGAAGGCTATGTTCAGGGCGTCCTATCATGGGCCATGGTCAGTACGATTTTGAAGGTTGGGTTGAGAGGAAATGCTCCTCTTGCCTGGACGGTCGGGTCGACCAGCCTCCGCCGCTGTCCGCGGAGGAGGTGCCTGTAGAGGAGACACAACAAGAAATCAAAGAGGAGCACCATCAAGCTGAAGTTCAAGTACAAAAGCAACATGGAAGTAGCGGTGAATCTTAATCATTAATTCTTTTTTTTTTTTTTTTGCATTTATGGTTATACGCTCATTGTACGTGAAAAATTGGATTCTCTCCTTTTTTTTAATTAGACTTTTGTTAACTTTTAATGTTAATGCCATTGTTCTCCTGTGTTCTTTTATGATTCATTCATGAGAATAATTAGATTATAAAAAAGAAACAATTTTTTTAACTAAAATATACTATATGTGATATGTTAGGGAAACACAATTATTTCTTTAAAATTTGTTTGTAATTACTATTATTTTGTTATGATTATGATATTTATATTCAAAAAAAGATTTTCAATTATTAAATTTAAAATTTTAACTTAGAAAGTTTCGAGTTCTAAATAGAGATTTATCATATGAACTAATGATTGTCTTATGCTGATTAGTCCAATAGCAAATGAGTTTGCATGATTAGGTTAGAAAATACTATCTATCACTGTGCAATATTATATCATATATATATGTAATTATGATAATTATTATGAATATTCAATCAGGAATGTAAAAAATGTGAATTGGGGTATTAATGATTTGCATTGATGGCAAGCTTGAGTGTGTTTTTGTAGTTAGTTGGGTCTTTCAGCTTTTGGTTGCTTTATTTGAATACCTCAATATTATTGTCTTCATTTATTTTATGTTAGGGTTTCCATAGGATTCTCTTCTCTCTTTCTTCTTGTTTTCTATATTAAACATTCTTAAGTTGGCAGTCTCAACAGTGATTGCATATTTAATGTTCACATTCCTTTGTTAGCAACATGAGACAGTATAACTTTTGGCTGTCATGCCACTTTTGGGATTATTCTGGGCACCCTTACCAAGACAGATAGAGCCATTAATAAACAGCGGTGAAAATGGTGTTGCCAATGCTGTTTAGAAAATAGAAAACTTTTTATTCCAATGCAAACTGGCTGAATGCTTTATTCTTTCTAAAATGTGAATTTTAGCAGTTTTAGCAATTTTGAACTGAAACAGAACGAAATCACACATTCATCAGTTCACTTTTCAACATGAAGTAGCTGAATCTGATCATGAAAATCTGAAAATCACAAGCAAAACCTGAATCCTGCTTTTCCTGCTTTTTTTTTTTTATAATAAGAGAAAGATAAATAAGCAAAAAAATACTAACTTCTATACTCAATATCCCTAATTACCTTTCCAAGTTTCAGTATACTTTGAACTCCCAAGTCACTTTGATCTTCCGAGTTGAAGTATGCAACCATGAACATAATTGACTAACAATCTTTAGTTCTTAAAAAGGTAATATGTTTAGCTTCTGCTTCGTTTTTTTTTTTTTTATTGGTACATGTTTCTACTTTTGTTTTTCTTTAATCTAACTATTATCATTTGTGTAACTGTTATTATAAAACTTTTCATTATCGTTGGCATGTGAAACCTGCTTATAGCAAAGCAATAATGGCTTTTGCTTCACATGAAACAGTAACTTTTAAGAGGAAGTCGGTTTTAAAGTTTGAATGCAATCACCAAATTCACTGATGTGTATTTTTCTTATCAAACAAGAGGATAAAAAATAGTGCAAGACAAATGGAAAAGTGGGTTTCAAAGTTGGGGCACAAATAAATTGTCTTGCCCTATTTCCAGTCAAAATTTTTGCCAAAACAAAGAAAAAATTCATGGCAAATTTGACTTGCATAAACCCATTTTGTAGGATGGCAATATCAGTCGAACATCACTTGGCTATGGGGGTCACACCAAAAAAAAATGGATATTGAAAAAAGCATGCGATGGGAAGCTTTTTGTCTCAGCTACCTCCATCCATCATCAACTATAAACTCATTGGTGAAAAAGGTAAAGTCTCTCCCTCCCTAGAACAGTTACTGGGTACAAATCTGTACCGTGCTTTCTTCAGTTCGTGCCCAGCTCCTGGATTCTGGTGTCAGTCAAATCTCGCAGTGGAAACTTCTTCAAAAAACAAACCCAATAATGAACCCTCCGATGGGCAATAGTCCAAAAGAAAATTGAAAATGGACTACAAATCTTGTTGATGGTTTGATGGCCTCCAAGGAAGGAAAATTGGGCTTCCTTGGCTGTTGGCTGCTTTTTTCTTATCAAGCCCATATCAACATCCAAAAGACGGTTTCATTGCATCAATATCTTAGAAAATAGGCAGTAAGGTCAAGAAGGAATGGTGGCAAACTGACAATTAGGATTTCATGGGCTGTGGCCTGTGTGGCTATGCTTAAAATAGAGAAATGATCTTTGTTTTCCTTTATTCCCCAAATTTTTGCACTAGGACTTTGTCAATATCGGATCTGATCACTGATCTATCACGATAAATCGACGTTAAAATCGGTCTAATTTTGTAATTAGATTTATTTTATAATTAAATCACTTTAAATTATTATAAATTAGTAATTTACATAATAAATCAATAAATCAAATAATTTTTTTTTATAAAATCAGGCTGATTCAATATCAATTAACACGTTTAGGTAAAATATAAAACAAATCTTTTAAGTATTCAAAATAATTTAATTAAACTCTTATACTATTATTTCATTTAAATAACTCTTAATTCTTATTTTCTACTATTAAAGCTCTTGCATCCTTATATTAATTATATATTGGCATATTTTGACACGTAGATAATAATATTATAAAAAATTTATACATGTATAAAAATAAGTAATTTTCAAAAAAATATGATCTATCAAAAAATTTTATTAATTGATATCATAATTAAAAATAATTTTAAAAATAATAATATATAAAATTAATAAAAATAAAATATTAATAAAAATGATTAATTATTTGACCATGATCGAAAATAATTAATAAAAGAAAATGTATATATGTAAAATTAAAAAAAAATTACATTCATATAAAAAATATAAAAATGATTTGAATTTCTTTTTTACTAATTTTCATATAAATATAAATATTTCCTTTTTATTAATTTTGTATATAGATATTTCTTTTTTTATTACATAAAGATTAATTATCATATATTAATAAATAATATTTATATTTTAATCAGTATAAATAATAATTATTTTTAATTATTTATTACTTATTATTTATTATATTTATTAAAATATAAATATTATTTCTAACAATTCAAATATAAAATATGATTTTACTAAAATGTTAAGTAATTTAGTATTTAATTGTTCTATGAATTTTATATTTTAAAATTTGTTATTTATGATATACCTTAAAATTTGTAGTTTTATGATTGAATTATTAAACTATAATTTTAGTTAAAAGTTTGAACTTTTAAAATATTTATATTTTATATAATATTTTTTATTGAATCAACAATTGATCTATTGACTTGATGGTTAAATCATTGATTTGGTAATCCAAAACCTTGAATGGTTTAATATTTGATCCGATTTTAATAACTATAACTAGTACTATTTTTCCTTTATAAATGCTTCACATTTAGGTTGCCTTATCCGATGCTTAATTCTCTCTGTTAAATGGTTTCATTTAACTAAAAGTTTCTCTTCTGTTTAGTACTGTAAACAAATTGAATATAAACAAATGAATATATGTTTATAATTTATTCATTTTTTTTTAGAGATATTCAGACTTAGTTTGTGTTTTGAAAAAAATTATTGTGTTCATCCGAACTTAGTTTGTTAAAATAGTAAGATGTTCGTGTTCACTTTATATTTAATTTAATTAAATTAAATAAGTTCATTTGTAAATACTAACTGAACATATTTATAAACATATATAAATGAATATGTTCATGAATAATAAATAAATCATAATCAAATAAATTTAAATAAATAAACTTTAAACTAATATAAAAAATTTTTAAAATAAGATTATGATTAAAAAGTAATTTTATTAGTATTATTATAAACAAATAACAAATGAATAACAAATAAATAATAAACAAATAAAATTTAAATAAATTTATTTATAAATATATACGAATCAAATGAAACTTTATTCATGTGTAAATCATTTAATAAACTAATATAAAAATACTAATCAAGATCAATATAAACAAATAAAAACTGAACATATTTGCAAATGATTTATTGAAAATTCTGTGCGTCATACCCCTACTTCTTCTGTTGTAGTTTCATGGATTTTTTTTTTTCTCTTTGGTGGTCAACTCTTTAGATATCATAAAGAATATCAGCAAAAACATTATCACGTGTATAAATATCATTTTCATTGTATAATCTGATTACCTTTCTTTTTCTCTCTATTTTAATGGTTTAGAACAAAATAAACTAATCAATCAATCCTTCGAAGGTGCATCCTTGGGTGGGGGTTGATGCAAGCTCTCCAATCTAATCCATTTTGTTTTTTCATGAAAACTTGGAGTTTTTCATTATAGCTTCCA
This sequence comes from Durio zibethinus, assembly GCF_047325235.1. NCBI lineage: Eukaryota > Viridiplantae > Streptophyta > Magnoliopsida > Malvales > Malvaceae > Durio > Durio zibethinus. The sequence continues at coordinate 3,955,084 of NC_143163.1, forward strand.
TCATCCTTTCATTCTCAAAACCTCACAAATTTTCTCTACTCAAAGAAGTGATCCAATAAAAGCATCAATATACAAATTGTATTTGCCCTGTTTTTTTACAAAAGAAATCATAATCTAATGATAAATAAAAAAATTACAAATACTAATTTAAATCACAAAATTATTAATTATCATATTTAAAAATGAAAGAATAAACCAACTGACGTGTTTGCTTGATTTGCCAATGAAAGTGAAAAGATCCCTCTCTTCTGAAAAAATAGCTATGCCTGAGTCAAGCTTGCGTGGACTCAATATTCTAATATTCAGATCCAAAAACAGGCCATGATCATTGTTAAAGAAATTGGGTTAGATTAGATCCCTAGGAAAATAGTAGGAGAAGTGTTATAGTGGCAGTGATATCTTCAACAATGATAGCCTCAAATCCTGGTCGTTTATTTCAATCAAATATAGTAGCAAACTTGACGTACAAAATCAAAGTGTTTAGATAGGCAATCTCGTCATTGTTTATAGAGTTATATTGGCAAAGAAAATAGGGAATCTCGTTAAGAAATGTTTTTGTCAAAGCATATATGTTTCTTGTAAACTGACGATTATAACAAAGAAACAAAAATCCAACATGGGGCGGGCTTCCATGTTTTTTAGAATATATAATAAAAAAGGGGTTGTTTTATTTTTCAAAGTGAAGATTTGGGTACCTAAATTCATAATCTAAATCATGTTGGTTGAAGCAATTATTTTAAAAAAATTTTAAAATTTATGTCTTATTTTACAATTATGATTTCTTCTATAAAAAAAATTCATAACTTAAATCATGTTTTTTAGAGAAATAATATTATAATTCATGATCCAAACCATTATCATTTGTTTTTTTTTTTTTTGTTTGGGATTTTTATTATTTTTTGTCTTAATTAATTTAAAATTGAATTATCAAATCTCACAAAAAAAATTTCTTCAAACGTTTATTTTTTTATTTATAAAATTTAAAATCAAAATTTTATTTTAAAAAAATCAAACTTTTTAAACACTCCGACAGGGATTGGTCACTATCATTTGTTGTCAACCCTTACATGATCTACAATAAATAACCCATGTGGAAAATAAAAATACTACTTTATGTAGGAAGTTCCTTACAAAGGATTTATCTAGTTTGACCAATGACTTCAAAGATAAAGTAGAGGGTAAAACTATAAAACCCACAAAATCAATGTCCTGATAAGAAAGTACAGAGAAATAAGAGGGTTATCAATGCAAAAAAGTACTGTATTGTACAATTTTATAGGGGAAGAGGGGGCGAGCTGGCTGGTTCCTGCCAAACTCCAATGGGTCAGTGACCCATTTTTGTAATTCTAAATATAAATAAATTAAATGAAAAAAAGCGGGACTGGGGTTTTACAGAGAAGGAAGAGAAGTCTAGAGAGAAGGAAAAGAGCGCAGGTGATTTTCTGTCTTTCTATATATATATATATGTTATTATTATTACAAACATAAAACTGTATAGGAACAGAGAGAAAGAGAAAAAGAAAGAAAAGGAAAAGAAAAGGCTGATTAGGAATATGATGATGAGGCAACGGTGTTATTTGGATATAAGCCTTGGAGAAAAGCTTGAAGGAAGGATAATAGTGGAACTTTTCAATGATGTAGTACCCAAAACTGCTGAGAATTTTAGGGCTCTTTGCACTCGTGAAAAGGGCATTGGTCCTAACACTGGGGTCCCTCTTCACTATAAGGTCCCTTTCTCTTTTCCTCCCTTTTCATTTGTTTTAATTTAGGGGGTTTGCTTTTCTGGGTTTATGTTGGTTTTGTTTGTGGTTTATATAAAATGACTTTTATGTCATTGAACTTGTCCAAAGTCATGGGATATATATATTTATAATTCAAAGAATATATATAGATATATTTATATATATATATATATAAATATATCTATAGATATTCTTTGAATTAGTTGGGGTAGGAAGAGTCTGAGTAGGGTGAAACCATGGAGATATTTAAATTGTTTATGTAATTCATGTTGGTATTATTATCAACCTTGAATGGATATTCCTACTTGATTTTGCTAGTGGATCTTTTGAATAAGAATATTCGGAAATACTTGGAATTTTGATTTTTTTTTTCCTTTTTAACTTGTGGTAGGCTCCAAGATTTAAAGTTTATCTATGATTCTTTCTACATACTATGGTCTAAGCTTCAATCTTTTATCTGTCCCAACAACAAAGAAATGTAAGACTTATTAACATTTCCTGACTGATAGTTTTGGCAAACAGCATGCTAGCAGGATTCAATTGTTCTTTTTTTTCCCCTTAAGTAATGCCATGTAAACCATATCTGTTATCATATGGGAAAAATTAGAAATGTCATCTAACTATTTGTGATGCTACAAGTGGTCTGTCTATGAAATGCTGGCACACGGTAGTGGTGTCTTCTTACACCCATAAATAGAAAAACTTAGGTGGTGCTTGACTTTGACTTAAATCATTAACATGATCTTGGTTTTAATTTCTTTTTTTCAGAAAAGATATTCTGTATTCATTCTTTGACTTAAAAATATGATATAAGCATGTCTTTGTGGTTTCCAACATTGGTTATGCCAATGTGAGTAGCATTGTGCTGCAAAACATGTATCAATTTGAATTTAATTGATTAATGATTATACATGCCTTTGGATGGGAATTTCATTTTTGCTGAGTTTGAATGATATATGTCATTTTAGTGCTGGGAGTTCATTTTCATCGAGTTATCAAAGGATTTATGGTACAAGGTGGAGATATATCTGCTGGAGATGGTACTGGAGGAGAGTCAATTTATGGTTTGAAATTTGAAGATGAAAATTTTGAATTGAAACATGAAAGGAAAGGAATGTTATCTATGGCCAACCCTGGTCCTAACACAAACGGGTCTCAGTTCTTCATCACCACAACTTGCACTTCTCATTTAGATGGGAAACATGTTGTATTTGGCTAGGTTGTCAAAGGAATGGGAGTTGTTCGTTCAATTGAACATGTAACAACTGGTGAAGCTGATTGTCCCACTGTCGATGTTAGAATTGCTGATTGCGGAGAAATCCTTGAGGGGGCAGATGATGGGATATCCAATTTTTTCAATGATGGTGATTTTTATGCCAATTGGCCAGCTGACCTTGATGAGAGTCCTGATGAGCTCTCTTGGTGGATGAATGCTGTGGATTCTATTAAGGCTTACAGAAATGAACATTATAAGGTAATGGGCTTATGCATGTTTATTAATGCAGTCATGGGTTCATTGCCACAAGGGATTGTGCTTGTAAACCTTCTTGCTACACTTGATATTTCAAGATGTTGCTTCCTGGATTTATTGTTCATTCTTTCTCTCCCTTGTTTCCTGTTCCTTTTTAGTTTCTCCTTTAAGGTCTCATTTCCTTAACAGAAACAAGATTATAAGATGGCTCTCAGAAAGTACAGGAAGGCTCTCCTCTATTTAGATATCTGCTGGGAGAAAGAAGGGATGGATGAAGGTGACAACGTTTCTTTGCTGTACATGGTATAATCTTTCAGTGATAAATAAAGTAGTATGATTCTTAATTTCCCGTGGGTGTTCTGCATGTGTTGTGGCTTTGCAGAGAAGAGTTCAAGTTTGAGAAAGACGAAATCCCAGATATTCACTAATAGCTCTGTAAGCTTCATTCTTCACACTTTGACTGACTATCAACTGTTGAGCACTATAGGTTTGAATAATTTTGCAACCTAGCAGCACTAATTTGCTGCCTAGATTCCATGTCAGAAAATAAACCTTTTATCTTTTATATCCTGGAGGTGATTAAACATTGACTATTATTGTTTTATGTTAACTTGCTCTTTGTTTTTTGTTCTGTTTATCTTTTAATATCTTTTATCATTGTCTTGTCTATCAACTTGTTGTTTGGACTAATCTTAGTTATCTGTTTGGACTAATCTTAGTTATCTTACATAGTATTCTATTACTTGATGGGTGATGTGGCTTTAGGCCTGTAAACAGAAACTAGGGGATCTGAAAGGAGCACTGTTGGACAAGAATTTGCTACGCGTGATGGAGATAACAATGTGAAAGCCTTGTTTCGCCGAGGTCAGGTTAGTATCTCCCATTGGTAATAATTTTAATCTCTTGGATGCTGGCAGCTTGGGCTTTTTGGTCTGAGCTAGTCATTTCATAAAGGAAAATTTTGTTGAGATTCATACCATAGACCTTTCATAGAAGTTGCCTTTACAATTTGCCTTTTGGTTATCTTCTTTATTCTGCACTTTCTGTCCATTCAAGCACATTCTGGTCCTAATGATTGTGATACTTATGTGCCAGGCACACATGGCACTTAATGATGTTGATGCTGCTGTTGAAAGCTTCAAGAAAGCTTTGCAATTGGAGCCAAATGATGGTTAGTGATGAACTTTGACTTGACAACGATGAACTTAATATTGGATCATTCACCTTTTAGAAGTTTTTGAGCTCTATGCCTTTTTAAGTGCTTGGCAAGGTGTCAAATGGAAAAATGACCCTCTGAAATTGGGATCTTCAAAAGTGTATTTAACTTTATCTCCGCTTGGACATATTTTATTTCCTACATATAATTGGGCCAGGGATATATCTTCTTATATTTCATGAAACCTACCTGCTACATATGCGGGATGACTATATCAAGGCAGTGTATATTGTCAACATGTTAATCTGTGGAACTTATCGATACTTTTTGTAATATATTGTTTTTCAGGTGGAATAAAGAAAGAACTTGCTACTGCTATTAAAATGGTTAGTAGATAAAATTGAATTGGTAGTATCTTGTGGCATTACATATTATTTATAAACAAATGTGTATATGCAAATAAATGTGTTGAGCAGATCAATGATCGGCTCAATGAGGAGAGAAGGCGATACCGTAAGATGTTCGAAGCACACTCAACTGGTATGTCGTGTGCGTTTGTTTTGTGCATGCTTTTATTCTTTTATTTCTTTAGATGGATACTTGGTATTATTGGGAATGTGAAATGCAGGTGCTGAAAACCATGATAGTTAAGAGCTTCAATTGTTTTTTGCTGTAGCATAGTGAGATCATATCATCCGGTTCAGGCTTTCTTGATTAGGATCTCTTACCGTTTTGACAAAATACTAGGTATATGCATGTTCAGCCTCTGGTTTTGGTGCAACGGTTTGATGCTAATTTTCCTAGCCACTGATGAGCACTTGCATGCTAATGGACACAAATGTTGTGTTCATTCTGGAAACAATGAAGCCGTAGCTTTATCTTAAATAGTACTGTGTCGTTGATTTTACTAATCTGCTTCAGGTTTCAATGGAAGCAGAGGAAGCATTCCAGCAAGTTCAACTGTACAAATCTGAGGGTTGAACCAATTCTTGTTTCTAATGAGAGTTTTGATATAATTTAATAGGGAACTAGGAAATTTAGACCAAGACTGATCAATTCCTTGATGAAATTTTAGTCCAGACAATCCTTCTTTCTTTCTGACAAAAATTGGTATAAAATGTACAATTTTGTCTCTCAATTTCTTTGTTTTGCTAAAACTTCATTTCCTTGGATTATTTAACTTGACAAAAATATAATATTACAAGTGAAAAAGGGCTGCAAAGAGTTGCCACGTTTCTATGTACATGAGATTGGCTACTAGACACAAAACTCGACTCAATCATCTACTCCTTTGAATTTCGAAACCACCTCGCTCTCTTTTTTATTAATTCTTCTGAAACAGTGAAATGTATAACCTAATGTAATTGGACAATTTACAGGTATTTACAGTCACCGGGAATAGAAAGACATAACATAGCATGTGTTAGAACCATAGAAGTTCATTCCTGTAAAAGTTCCATGGCTGCTTGGTGTCTCACACACTGCATAAGTCATCTTCTGCGATAGATGACCACCAAACGAAGGACCAGTACCAGAGTAATAGCAGAAAAATCTAACACTCTTCCAATTCCCAGACTCCCTGCAAAGCAGAAAAACAACAATAATTTACCTGATTGGCTTAGCATACGTCCTATGGTGCATTAGCTCTCTAGCATCAAAATGTTAAAAAAAAAATAAAATCAAATGGACGCATACTACAATCATCTTCCAATTGCCCCTACGAGTGACAAATATTGCTTAAGAAAGAAAACATACCTGCTGGAACAAAATCAAATGGTGTAGCTCTGTAGATGAAACTTAGCACCATTTGCAACATGTAAGATAGTATGACTTTAACAGAGGTAAACAGTCATGAAGCCATTTTTCAATGACATGAGCAATTCCTTCAACATAAATACACATGGTACGTAAATGATTCCTCATTGAATTACTACTAATTCTATCCAAGGCATGCAAAAAAGAAACAGAAATTTCACACCTAACTTCAACTATTAGCATCTTTACATCTTATTCTTTATTGCCTCAACCATTATAGCAGCCTATTACTTTGCTATACTTCAAGCTTTTGGCGATGGCTGCATATGGTTATAAGAGAATTAAAAAAATGCCACCACACAACATTAGAAGTGAATCGTAACATGCCATGTTTTCCAGGTACTGGAAAAAAAAAAGAGCTATACAAATGAAGATATTAACATGTCTAGCCTTCTCATCTGTTTTTTACCCAGCATTTTGAACCTTTGTTTTCTCTCATTCTGAACCATTGTTTACGCTTGTTAAGCAGATTATCCTACTCTTTTTTTTTTTTTTATCTCTTTTTCCTTTTAAATGGATAAAATGCGATATACGTATCCCATCATACTTTCCATGCTTCAAAATGAATCTATCAAATGGTTCTTGTTAGGAAAATGGGGTCCAGTCCCATGTAAGTGGTTTTGGACCAAGTAAAGGCCATGGGCCTTGATCTTTTATTTTACACAGAGCCCTAGCTACTTAATAAAAAAAAGAGGTGGGGTTGTTTTGTGTGTGTGTCGACAACCAAGCAGAGAAAGAAGAAAAGCCAGGAAAAGCAGAGAGAGAAAAAAGGAGAAGGGAGAGTTGATTAAACGGAAGTCGATCCGTGGTCCGATTGAGTTGGAACCTTGTCAGGAGGTTTATGATTCAGAGTTATACATTCTGAACGGTGAAGATCGGGTTTGAAGCTCTCTAGGAACAAATCCAGGGTGTATTTGTTGAGTCACTTATTTGGTGAGATTTCTCCAATTATTTCTCTAGTTGTTGATTAGCTCTAGTTTTAGCTAGAGAAGAACTTTGTATAACTATTATTTGATAGTGAAGATTTTTCTGGTGGCCCGTGGTTTTTCCCTCTACACTGGAGGGTTTTCCACGTAAATCTTGGTGTGCTTTATTTTTCCTGCGCATTTGATTATTGATTGTTGTCTATTGCTTCTGTATTGTTGTGATTATTGCTTCAGGCGCAACAAGTGGTATCAGAGCGAGGGTTATTTTGAGACATCGATACAGAAGCAACCCAGGATAGAAGTAAATTCTGTTTGAGATCATGGAGGGTGATACAGGTTCCATGATAAAATTGACAGCATCGAATTATTCAATTTGGAAGCCTATGATGGAGGATCATCTATACTGTAAAGATTTGTATGAGCCAGTATTGGGTGATTCGGCTAAACCAGCAGATATGAAAGATGAAAGCTGGAAGAAGCTAGGTAGAAAGACGCTGGTTACAATCAGAAAATGGGTTGATATCAGCGTGTTCCATCATGTAGCGCAGGAGTCAGATGCTCACATTGTTTGGGAAAAATTGGCAGCATTGTATGAGAGAAAAACAGGTATGAATAAAGTTATGCTTGTTAAAAAGATTGCAACTTTACAGTACAGGGATGGACGATCTGTTACAGAGCACTTGAGTGATTTTCAAGATATATTTAATCGGATGACTACTATGGAACTTAAGATGGATGATGAAATGAAGGCATTATTTCTTTTGGGTTCATTGCCAGACAGCTGGAATACTCTAGTTGTGACTGTTCTTAATTCAGTTCCTGATTATAAGGTGACATTGGAGATGGTAAAGGACAGTATGCTTAATGAAGAAGCGAGGCGAAAAGATGTAGACCCTGGGAATCAAGCTTTGGTCACAGAGAACAGGGGTAGAAACATCGACAGAGGTCAGGACTCAAAAGGCCGTGGTAAGTCTAAACATAGATCCAAGTCTAGAGGTAAAGTGAAGTGTTTCCATTGTGGTAAGGCGGGTCATATAAAACGAAACTGTAGAATCTTAAAGCAAGAGCGAAAAGATGAGAAAGGCAAGAGTTCAGATGATGACAATGTTGCAGCAGTGAATTCAGATAGTGATTCAGTTACTTTGATTTGTACACATGGTGATTGTAATCATGTTAGTGATCCCGGCATTGAGTGGATAGTTGACACAGGAGCGGCATATCATTGTATTCCTAAGAGAGAGTTGTTTACAACTTACAAAGCAGGAGACTTTGGTTGTACCAAGATGGGAAACAAGAGTGTGTCGCAGATTGTTGGGATTGGTGATATTGTTGTACAAACTAGTACAGGCTGCATGTTGACTTTGAGAGATGTCAGACACATTCCAGATATGAGAATGAACTTGCTTGCTATTAATGTCCTTGATAAGGAGGGATATGAAAGCCGACAAAAGAATGGACAGTGGAAGCTTCTCAAAGGATCTATGGTAGTTGCAAGGGGAAAATTATGCTGCACAATGTATAAGACATGGATGCAATTGAACGGTAACCAGGTAAATACCGTTGAAAATGATGTTTCAGCAAACTTGTGGCACAGGAGGCTGGCACACATGAGTGAAAAAGGGTTACAGGTTTTGGCAAGGCACTCTCTCATTCCCTTGACCAAAGGTATGTCTCTCGATTCATGTGATTATTGTTTGTTTGGTAAGCATCATAGAGTTTCTTTTCGTAAAAGTTCTCAGAGAAAAGAAAATAGATTGGAATTAATTTATTCGGACGTATGTGGTCCCATTGAGGTTGAGTCATTAGGTGGTAGCAGATATTTTGTTACTTTTATTGATGATGCTTCACGTAAGATTTGGGTGTATATGTTGAAATATAAAAGTCAGGTACTGCAGTATTTTCAAAAATTTCATGCCATGGTTGAAAGGATGACAGGGTTACCCTTGAAGTGTATTCGAACTGATAATGGTGGGGAATACACATCTAAAAGCTTTGAAGAGTATTGCTCAAAGCATGGGATCAGGCATGAGAGGACAGAACCTGGAACACCGCAGCATAATGGTATAGCTGAAAGAATGAATCGCACCATTGTGGAAAAAGTCAGATGTATGTTGAGGATGGCAAAATTACCAAAGCCATTTTGGGGTGAAGCAGTCAACACAGCTTGTTATTTACTTAACAGGTCACCATCAGTTCCTTTAGGCTTTGACATTCCAGAAAGAGTGTGGACAGGAAAAGATGCTTCATACTCTCACTTGAAAATTTTTGGGTGTAAAGCATTCATGCATGTACCAAAAGAGCAGAGATCAAAGCTTGACAGTAAAGCTACACAGTGTGTGTTTGTAGGATATGGTGATGAGGAATTTGGCTACAGGGTATGGGATCCAGTAAAGAGAAAGACAGTCAGAAGCAGAGATGTGGTCTTTCATGAAAAAGAAACCATAGCAGATCTTGAAAAAAATGAGAAGACTACACGAGTTACTGTTGAGTGTGATGTTTCAACACCGACAGGGATTTCACAGGAAAGAGCCACAGATGGTGAAAATGAGCCAGAAACAGAACTTGGGGATATGAATGAGCCAGCCATAGTTGGTGATGAGCCAGATGCTATTAGTTTTGAGCAGGGGGAGCAATCCTCTCTACCTGAGAGTGTTGAGCAGGGGGAGCTACCTTCAGCATCAAGTGATGTAGAGTCTCAGCTCAGGAGATCTACTAGAAAGCGCAGGCCATCTACCAGGTATCCAAGTTCAGATTTTATTTTAGTTACCAGTGAAGGGGAGCCAGAAAGCTTTCAAGATGTGCAGGCTACTCCGGATAGAGAGCACTGGTTAAAAGCAATGAAAGAAGAGATGGAGTCATTGCGAAAGAATGGTACTTATGATCTTGTTAAACTTCCAACAGGGAAGAGGCCATTAAAGAATAAATGGGTGTTCAAGTTGAAAAAGGATGGTGACAAACTAGTGAGGTACAAAGCTCGATTGGTAGTAAAAGGTTTTTCTCAGAAACCAGGCATCGATTTTGATGAGATTTTTGCTCCAGTTGTAAAAATGAGTTCTATTCGAGTGGTACTGGGATTGACAGCTAGTTTGAATCTTGAGCTTGAGCAACTTGATGTTAAAACTGCATTTTTGCATGGTGATTTGCAGGAGGACATTTATATGAATCAGCCTGAGGGTTTTGAAGTGAAAGGGAAAGAGCACTTAGTTTGCAAATTGAAGAAAAGCTTGTATGGCTTGAAACAAGCTCCGCGACAGTGGTACAAGAAGTTTGATTCTTTTATGATGAGTCATAGCTATAAAAGAACAGCAGCAGATTCTTGTGTGTATATTAAACAATTCCCTAATGGTAACTTCATTATCCTATTATTATATGTTGATGATATGTTGATTGTAGGACAAGATGCTAGTATGGTTTGCAGGTTGAAAGAACAATTGTCTAAGTCCTTTGATATGAAGGATTTAGGTCCAGCAAAGCAGATTCTTGGTATGGACATTATCCGAGATAGGAGAGCTGGAAAGCTGTGGTTGTCACAGGAAAAGTATGTTGAACGAGTGCTTGGTAGATTCAACATGCAACATGCTAAATCAGTTAGCAGTTCACTTGCCAACCATTTTCATCTAAGTAAGAAATCTTGTCCAGTGTCTAAGGAAGAGCAACTAGCTATGTCTAGTATTCCTTATTCTTCTGCAGTCGGTTCTTTAATGTATCTTATGGTTTGTACAAGGCCTGACATTGCTCATGCAGTTGGTGTAGTGAGCAGATTTCTTTCTAATCCAGGGAAGGTTCACTGGGAAGCAGTAAAATGGATTTTTAGATATTTGAGGGGTACCTCAAAAATGTGTTTGACTTATGGAGTTTCACAACCAATTCTAGAAGGGTTTACTGATGCTGACATGGCAGGCGATCTTGATGGTAGGAAATCTACTTCAGGGTATTTGTTCACTTTTGCAGGAGGAGCTGTATCTTGGCAGTCTAAGTTGCAGAAGTGTGTTGCTTTGTCAACTACAGAAGCTGAGTATATTGCAGCAACTGAAGCATGTAAAGAAATGCTTTGGATGAAACGTTTTCTTTTTGAATTGGGGTTGAATCAGAAAGAGTATGTGGTATTTTGTGATAGCCAGAGTGCTTTAGATTTGAGTAAGAATACCATGTACCATGCTAGAACAAAGCACATTGATGTTAGATATCATTGGTTACGTTCAGTGATTGAAGAACAGCAGATGCTATTGAAGAAAGTCCATACTGATAAAAATGTGGCAGATATGTTGACTAAGATACTTCCTAGGGAAAAGCTTGAGCTTTGCAGTAACTTGGCCGGAATGAGTTCCCTGGCCAAGGTAAGTTCCAAATGAAATTGCTATGGTGATGAATCTCCTTCTAATGGGACTGGAGGGGGAGATTGTTAGGAAAATGGGGTCCAGTCCCATGTAAGTGGTTTTGGACCAAGTAAAGGCCATGGGCCTTGATCTTTTATTTTACACAGAGCCCTAGCTACTTAATAAAAAAAAGAGGTGGGGTTGTTTTGTGTGTGTGTCGACAACCAAGCAGAGAAAGAAGAAAAGCCAGGAAAAGCAGAGAGAGAAAAAAAGAGAAGGGAGAGTTGATTAAACGGAAGTCGATCCGTGGTCCGATTGAGTTGGAACCTTGTCAGGAGGTTTATGATTCAGAGTTATACATTCTGAACGGTGAAGATCGGGTTTGAAGCTCTCTAGGAACAAATCCAGGGTGTATTTGTTGAGTCACTTATTTGGTGAGATTTCTCCAATTATTTCTCTAGTTGTTGATTAGCTCTAGTTTTAGCTAGAGAAGAACTTTGTATAACTATTATTTGATAGTGAAGATTTTTCTGGTGGCCCGTGGTTTTTCCCTCTACACTGGAGGGTTTTTCACGTAAATCTTGGTGTGCTTTATTTTTCCTGCGCATTTGATTATTGATTGTTGTCTATTGCTTCTGTATTGTTGTGATTATTGCTTCAGGCGCAACAGTTCTTAACTATCCCTCCCACATCAATAGCATACTAACATTTTTTTTATATGAAGCATACCGACATTTTGAAATGCTAAAATGTCTCTCCTCAGTCTCCTTTCAACATCCCTTCCATTCCGTAAGTAGAAATGCAAAGTACTTTACTAGAACCCTCCAAAGTTCTACCTATTTTCTTTTGAATTGAAGATATAAAGTTCAGGTATATGACATACATCAGATGAAAATAGCAGATATTGAAATGGTCTGGAAATTGAAGGAAAATACTAAATAATCTAATTGCATATGGTAACAAGTAACATTAACATGAAATCAAGAAGACAAGCACATGCACACCACCAGACATGCATATGCATGCTAGTCTGTGCACACGTCTGTTTGTAAACATGATTGCTATATATATATTAGTTAGTACACATGTATATATGCCTTCACAGTGCAAATGTTGAACAAACATAACTGCAAAAAGGCGCATCTTAGCAATATATGTATCATTTGCATCAGAATCCATCAATCCCTGGAACATTCTCTTGATAAAGAATGGTAACTTGTGCACTTTCTGCTAAGAAAAGAAGGAAGAAAATGTTCATGTCCTGCTTGCAACAGAACAAAAGATTCATATGTTACAGCTGTAAGATAAACGAAGCAATAATCAAGAAGCAAGTATGAGGATTGTTAGGATTAACAACACAAAATGGCACTCTTCTCTAACTCACCTCAGAGGTAACGTCTTATGGTATAGTAAAATATACGAAACATTTAGAAAACAGCGCAGTATGCCTAAAAAGATTACCAAATTAAGGCCATCGATTTTAAGGTCTTATGTGTCAAAGGGAAAAGAAAGAAAGAAACAACAAAAATCACTTTGCATATATGTTTTCCAGTCTAGAAAAGGCTATATTAGCACACATACCTGAACAAATCCACGCACACCTCCAACAAAGAGAAGGTTATACCTCTGTACAGTTTTAAGCAGTTCAGTAACTTCCTGGTCCTGTTGTTGTTGCAATGATGCCTCTGGCATCAAATTAACAATCTTGCAAGTACACATGGGACACTTGCATCGCTTAGATACTGAGGAATAGTTCCAGAATTACAAAATAAAACTGCCTGCTGAAACCAAAAAGGAGGAGGGGAAAAAAGAACCAATTTGAGGATACTTGATTTAAGGTCAAACATGTAACCCTGTTCCCCAATTGGGAGGTGGGGAGTATTAACAGACTATAAATCACTAAAACTCCATCCTTTGCACCAAAGGCAAGTTAAAATTTTAACTGAACTCAAGTTTTGGCAATCCGCGGCATAGGATACGCAAGGAAAAAGAAATCGTTTATCAATAATTTTAGTAAAAAAATAAGCTTTCGTCGAGAAATGACAGCAATGACAAACAAACAATGCACAGAATAAGTTGCAAACAGCACAAACATCCCTTTGTCCTTTGACGAGAGAAAAAGCTTAAAAGTACTCAACAACGTTCTTTACATGAACATTTAGCCGGTCAGGAATCCATAAGTCTAGGTAAATATCTAATTCATGTTCCTGTTTACATAACTCAATAATAATCTCATTAAATTACCAGCAAATAAAGAGAAAAGGAATATAGTAAAAAAACCAAAACCGAATTAAAAATATTTGTACATTGTAATTTGTAAAAAAATGATACGGATTAAAAAAAAAGGTCCCATAAGAAAGCCTCCAGCTTCTTTATCATTTTCATTATAAAGTAAAAGATAGAAAAAAACAATGATGCAAAGAGACTCGCATCTTAGTAATATAAATTCTTTTCTTCAAGCAATGTACCACACCCTATTTAAGCTGCCAAGAAAACATAAAGTCTCGCATATAAACAATAAACCAAAAACTTTAATACTCAAATTACATTTAAAACATAATACACGAATGGTTTTCAAGGGATATTTTGAATGAATCAATAAATTCTTGTTAACAAGTAATAATTTTTTAATAATTTCAAATATATTCTGTTGTAAAAAAGTTAAATCTAAAATTTTATTCGTATTTGTAATTAAATTCAATATTTAATTTAAAGTTTTTCGAAAAAAAAAATTATATTTTTCACTTTTGATTCTATCTTAAATTTTTTTCACCAATTAAATAAAATCAAACTTAAAATTACAATAACGAAATAAATCGATAAATAAAAAAAAAATTTAAAAGAATTTTCACAATACCAATGACCGCGATTGGATCGACAAGGAACAGTGAAGGAGCCAAAGCAAATTGGGCAGCAATCGTCATTGGGAGGGCTTTCACTTAACCTCTTACTCTCTCTAGATTCCTCCACCTCTTTTTTTTTTTCCTATCTCTTCTCCGTTTCCATTTCCCCTCTTTCTCTTTTCGCTTCAAAATGTATCGCTAAAGGTCTTTTCCATCAATTTCTCAGGAAAATACGTGGCCACCAATTCCTTACCAATTGAGGACAGCAACCAAGCGAGACATCCTTCCAAGTAGCCATCAGGTCAATCCACAAACGGTATTTATACTAGCCATACATGCAATGGGAAGGATGAAATGGTTGTGGGGAGAAGGTTGCCATGAATTCAAGCTCGAGAGGAGGATCACTAAGGAAGGAAAGCTTAAACGTGAACCGCCAAGTAAATTCTTTGCCTTCCTTTCAGGACCAAGGATTTTTCCAGGAAAAAATTATCTTTTATTTTTTTTTTCTCTAATGAAAGCCACAACATCAGCTATAATCCATAACTATGATGTGCATGTAACGGTAGACCAGAATGTGAATCCCAAAAACAGTGCTTTGCTTCACATGAAGCATGGCTTAATGGTTAGGATTAAGATTAGATGGACATTAGTCCTTCAATCTTAGTCCAAAGTGCAAACTATAGCTCGTGTTTGCAATTTACATAGATCTTACATTTTAGGGACTAATAAATTATACCAGAAAACCATTTAGAATAGATTAAAGCTCTGTTGGACTTTTATTCATGAAGATGACTTTTTGAAAGAAAAATATCGTTCTTAGGAACCATAGTTTCCTTTGTTCTTGGGGACTTATTAGTTAAAGTGTTTTTTTTTTTTTTTTTAATGTCTTAGATTTTAACAAGTTGTTTTAGATTTAGTCTACTTCTTTGAATCAATAAAATGCATTATCCAAAAAAAATTTTTTTTCTTGCACCAACCGAACAAAATCCAAATAATTTTGATCGTTAAATTTGAATGTGTACATTTTACCTTAATTACTCCATAAATGTTGTTTTTATATAAAAGGGAATCTAATAATATCCTCAAATATTAAAGAATTTGGTATTGTCTGCTATGATTTTGGTCGGTTGTTTGAACAATTCTCCTCTAATACCATACATATATATATACACCACAAATAATAAATGTGTATGTAATTTCCTCTAATATCATTTCAGCAACATTAATTAAATGGAACAACTTTGAGTTGGGCAAGCTGATAAGCATGTTAGTGGGAGTCCTTCACCAAACTTTTTGTCTTCACAATCTAATCTAAGGTCAACTTGATTAAATTTCAATTACAATAACTAATATATAAATTCTCAACCACATGGCATTTATGATATCTATACTAGAATTAAGATTAGCAAACATATATGTTTGACTTGGATGAACAATTGCCAAAATTGTTTTTTCGATAAAAAAAGGAATTAATTCCGTTAAAAGTAATGTCTGGGTAGTAGCCGACTAAAGTGTGATCATATGCTTATCAAACATACCGTCAATTGAAGGATTAATTGGATGAGGACCACATGTGACAAAAATCAAAGGAGGGGTGGACCAGTTTCTGCATTCAGAATTATGGAAAATAAGCTGACGCTTTAATTTGCAGTCTTCATGCATCGTAGGAATGGGCCGCAGTTTCTGACAGGAATTGGTTGGTAGGCGGCGGAAGCAATGGAGAGTTAAAGTGGTTAGTTGGCGGTGGAGATGGTAAATGCAAATGGAGGACAGGACAGTACTCTTTCTATCTCTAACTCTATTTTAGGTAAAAAAAAAACCCTCTAATTCAATTAAATAAGTGAAAATAAAATCAATTAATCAATTAATTATATTAGATATAATAATTTAATATGATTTGATTTAATGGACTTACATTAACAAATAAAAAAAATTATTAATTATAGAAAACTATAAACATACAATCAAATCAAGTACTCATATTAATACTCATAGATTCTCTTAATTTCTTTCAATTTTATAAAATATTTTCAACTTAAATAAATATATAACTATATGCACCCTTTTAATATAAATAAATATATATCCATATACACTCACCCATTATAACTATGTAGACTTTTTCACTTTCTTCTAGTCCACTTATAAATATTTAAATATAGATATTCATAAGATGTAAATCTTCAGTAATCTTATGAGTTGTCTATTCCACAAAACTTCATAATTCTTTTACATGTTTTTTTCATATATAATTCTATAGAGACTTCACATATTTATAAGCATATAAACTTGTCTATTAAGAATCTTTTTTTTTTTAGAATTCTTCTTCTGCAAGTCAAACTTATTTATTGAAAATTTTTTTCTTTTAGAATTCTTTTTCTGCAAGTATTTTTATCCATAAGATAATATCTTATTAATTTCAAATAAATATTTTATGAGATTTAAATCATTATTCTTTAACAAATATCTTTTTCCCTTTTTGGATTGACTTATATTGCTTTTTTCGCTAAAAAATGCGTACGCGTTGCATAAAAGCCTGATATTGATATATGTATATATATATATATATGTATATAATATGCATAAAAGATCGAATATGAGTACGAAACTAATACACTTTAAGAAATTACAATCTCAATGTTTACAATATTTTCTTTTATCTTCAAACTATGTGACCTCCTAGAAAAAAGATGGGGTTCCATTTTGGGTCATTACTAATCATGGCAACTTGGCAAAGTGGATATATGGAAACCTCTCATTTACAGCTAAATGCAAGCGGCTTTGATTGTGACTTATTGAAGAGCAAGGCTACACCTATATAATGTGCCCTAACTGAGGATATGTTCGTCTAAGCAACTTAAGTTTTATAGCTCTCTAAAAGCATGATGGCAGTGTCTGGCTATCTCGGATGCATGATCTTGGGAATTGTTTTTATTCGTTTTCTCTATCGCTTCATTGACAACAATGGTCTTCCTCGAAACTGGCCATTTGTTGGGATGATTCCAACATTACTTCTCAACTTGCATAGGCCTCATGACAAAGTTGCCGAAGTCCTGAAAAGAAGCAATGTCACCTTTCTTTATACGGGAATTTGGCTTACTAACACAAGTTTCCTGGCCACCTCCGATCCTGAGAATGTGCGTTATATATTAAACACAAACAATTCAGTTTATTTGAAGGGTTCCGAATGGTTGGAGCAGTTTGATATATTCGGAGAAGCACTTTTCAATTCCGATGGTGAGGCATGGAAACGTCATAGGAAAGTTTTTCATGCTTTCTTGAATCACCAATAATTCCGCCAATCCCTTTCCAAGGTTCTTCAGGAACGAATAGAGCAAGGGCTTGTTAAAGTGCTAGAGTATGTTTCTAAACGTGAGCTAGTGGTGGACTTGCAAGATTTGTTTGTAAGGCATGCATTTGATATTGGTTACATAATGGCAACTGGCTGTAACCCTGGCGTACTCTCCATTGAATTCCCAGAAAATCGATTCCACAAAGCCACAAGTGATACTCTGGAGGCAGTGTTTTACAGATATGTCATGCCTGACAGCCGCTGGAAGTTGCAGAGTTGGCTTCAGATTGGGAAAGAGAAGAGACGAAGCGATGCTTGGAAGGCTTTTGACGATCTTTTGGCAGAATATATATCGACCCAACGCGACAAATAGTCCAACAAAGCAATGGCATCAAATGGAGATGAAGACAATATTGATTTCGATTTTTTAAAGTGTTACTTGACAGGACATGAGGTGACAGGCCCGATAACACCAAGGGACAGTCTTATAAGGGACAACATTATACATTTTTTGTTCGCCAGTGACGATACTTACAGTTTAACTGACTTGGTTCTTCTATCTCCTCTCCAAGAATCCCTTGGTTGAAAATAAGATCAGAGAAGAAGTGAAGAGAAACTTATCACTGAAACAAGTAGGTGGATTGCAAATACCATCGTGCTTCAAAGAGTTGAGCAAACTAACAGATCTCCATGCAGCATTTTGTGAAAAACTAAGACTATGTCCATCTATTCCTTTCGAATTCCGGACATGTACTGAACCAGACATGCTTCCGAGTGGGCATCGCGTCCTTAAAAATACGAGAATCATAATAGCAAAACATGTTAGAAAATTTAAGAAAAATAAAAATAATATGAAAAAAGAAAATATGGCTTTGAGGTATGAAGAACACTATCTTAGAAGTAATTATACCTATAGGATACAACAAAACCTTAAAAACTCTCTAAATAAAAAATAGTGAAATTGGTTAGATAGAAAAATCTATTTATAACAAATGAACAGTCACCAATCAAGCTAATTTAAAAAGTCATAATATTCTGTATAGTCATATTTTTTTATTTAAATAAATTTTATTTAAACAATCATATTTTCTCTATTCAAAACATGTTTATTCAAAATTGATAATATTTCAAAATAAATAAATAATAAAAAATTAAAATATTTAAAAATTAAATTAATTTGCCAAACAAGTGCCTTAAGTGCCTATTTTTTTATTTTTAAAATTATCTGACCCATTAGAAAAAGTCCTAGCAAGCCTAAATAACTTGGTCCACTCCAACACTTAACTTAATTATTTAATTAACATAAATAATCTCTTTTAAACCATATATAAATGATGTTTCTACTTAATGTGGGATACACCACATTCTCAACTACCAATAATCCCCTACTAGTTTGGAATGTGGTGCTTAATCTTTAACTTTTCATACAAATAAATATTACGAATACAAAAATATATTTTTTGATTTAAACCTTCAATTAGCATATATACATTAGAATTCTAACAAAATTGATGGTGTTCATAAATACCTCAACTCTTAGTATTAAAATTGAAGATATAACATACATATACTTATTTAATATTATGTTAGAGGTTTATAACCGCTTTAGTACTATTATGGCCATATGCTTATCCTTATTCATAAACATTTACAAGAAAGTTTTCAATTTTCTTATTGAAGCGGCACCACTTCTATGTTTATATAGGTGGAGTTTCTTGTTTATGTCTCCATTGCTATAGACATTAAATTGTAAACTCCATTAAGAATTCAATCTCATCCTTCATTTACGCAATAGCTTACAATAGTATTCTCAATATTTAGAATGGGTTGACTAGTATTTATAGACACATAACAATAACTTATTATTACCTATTAAACTTTATAATTAAAGGTTACTAATTCAAAGTTAGGTTCTCATTATTGGTGTCTAAAAGGAATTTTAAACCCATTCCACTTGTTGCACTTTTTACCAAATTTTTAGGTAGCACATTCGTAAGAGGATCTACTAAGTTGTTAGTAGATTTAACTTATATTATGGTAATTACCCTATTTTTTTTTATCAATTCTCTTATATAAGCATGTTTTAGACTGATATGTCTATATTTTTCATTATAAATTTCATTGTAAGCTCTAGATTGTATATACCCTATTTGGTCCGAGCTTGAACCAATTGAGCCTAGTTCAATGGGTCTAGGTTATTAGGTCTAATTAGCTATTTTTTTTTCATTCATTTTTTATTATTATTTTGGTTGTTATCTTTTGTTAATTATTTATTATTTGATTTATCTTTGATATTTTTCATTTTTTTTTGCTTGATTTATCTTTCTGTTAAGTGTTCAATGAAATAAAACAAAAAAAATGGTTAAAAAAAATTCTACTATGAATTGGGGATGGTACATTCATAGAAGGATTTAATTTGTATAAGATAAATAAAATGTTTTTTGATCCTGTCAGAGGATGAGTTATAGCTAATCAGGAATTCTTTTAATTTTTTTTATTATAAATATGCACTGATTAAATAGAGAGAAAAAGCACATAAAAACACAAATCACAGATTAGAAACAAAAAAAAGTAGAAAGTAATTAAAAAAAAATTTTCAGAGTTTTTTTTGGGTTAAAAAAAGGGATTTTTTGGAAAAATCTAGAAAATTCTCATATTCAAACTAAAATTTTTAGTTTTATGTGAATTTTTCAATACCAGTTGAATTTTTTGATAGGTTTTCTAGAATTTTGTAAAAGATTCTAGTGACATTTTTTAGAACCCAACGAAGATTCAATTGGAGTTCATCCGATTCTAGAGAAAGAGAAAGAAAAAAAAAAGGGAAGAGAGAGAAAGAAAAGGAGAAATATTAGAAAAAAGATCAAGTTTAGACTTTTATATTGCTCCAAAAACAACGTTGTTTTGGCGTTAAGAAAATCATTAAGATCCTCATATTTTTGTTTGAGCGACCCAACCCGAGCGCAACCTACTCTGTCGATCAGCGTCCCAAACTAAATCCTTTAGCCGAGTCAAGCCAAGTCGATCCTTCGAGTTTAGTCTTCGAGCCTTATTCTGTGCTTGGAGCCGAGCCACCAAAGTTGCCGAATCGAGCTGTTTCCTTATTTTGGTATTTATTTATTTATTAAGTTTTTTTGCATGAATAAATTTTGAGAAAAATTAAAAAAATATATAAAAAGAATAAAATATTTTTTTGAGAATAAATATTAACTATCTAATGATGAAATTTTTAAAAATTTTTAATGGCAAATTTCTATAAAATTTTTAGGTGAGAAATTTTTGTTTAAATTTATCCTAAATAGTGAAATAATTTAGATAAAATTTTAATAACAATAATTAATATTTATTTTTAATAAAAAAACTAAAAAAAATATTTGGTTGAAAATAGTGACAATTATCCAAAGATGAAATTCTTAAAAATTTTAAATGGTAAATTTTTTAAGAAATCTCTAGGTGAAAAATCTCTTTAAATTTGTCCAAATGGTGGAAGAATTTAAATGAAATTTCAAGAAAATAATTGTTATATTATTTTATTTTCAAAGAAAAAAAAGAAGAAAATTTTTAAAAAAATTTCTAAATTGACCCAAATGGTGAAAAATTTAGAAATTAAAAGAAATAAAAAAAATTTCTATATAAGCCCAAATGGTGGAAAATTTAGAAATTTAAAAAAAGAAAATATTTTTAATTTGACCCAAATGGTGGAATAACTAGATGTATTTTCAATAAAAAATAATTAAATCTTTTTTTTTTTTACTATGGAACCTCTTTAAGAAAATAAATGAGATTTTTGAATACTTTTGAAGTGAGAAAATATTTTTAAGAGTTCTACTAGATTGATGAAAAAATTTTATGAATTATTTTTAATATTTAACATAAAAATTTAAGACCATTAGAATCAAGACCTTAGGATAAATTTAAAATAAAATGATACCATCATTTGGATGGGCATGTAGGGGTGCTATAACCTTCTCCATATGTAACCAAACTTCTTAACCCTGTTCTAGTTTGTAAACTCGAATTTATTTTTTTTAAGGACCCTTAGTTAAGCTTAGGAGCTCCTTAAAATGATAGATTCCTTAGTTGACCAATCACACATAGATAAAAAAGATTGGTGGTGACTTCATTTATTAAATCTAACTATAGATTTATATATTTATATGTTATAACATATATATAGTAGCTTTACTATCACAGTATAAGGAAATGGCTATCATTGGTTGTCGCCATAACTCTATATCCATTAATAAATTTTTTAACCACTTAGCTTCCTTGCATGCTGCAACTAAAGCTACAAATTCAGATTCAATAGTTGAATATGAAATGTAAGTTTGTTTCTTAGATGCCCAATTAATTGCACCACTTTCAGGGGTAAACATCCATCATGAAGTGGATTTATTATCACTTATACTAGTGAACCAACTTGTATCTGAATATCTTTCTAAAATAGCTGGATATCCAGAATAAAATAAGCCAAAATTTTTAGTTCTTTTAAGATAACCTAGAACTCTTCCTATAACTTTTCAATGACTTATACTAGGCTTACTTGTATATCTTGATAACTTGTAAACAACAAAGCTATATCTGGCCTAGTACAATACGAAGCATACGTAACATTTCCAATAGTACTAGTATATTCAAGTTGTGCAATTGTATAACCTTGATTTTCTGTTAGTTTTATATTTTATCATATGAAGTATTGGCTTCTTTTATATTAAGATACTTAAACTTATTAAGTAGTTTCTCAATATAATGACTTTGATTAAGTATGAAACTCTTATTATATCCCTTAATTTTAATTCCCAAAATGGTATCAACCTCATTCAAATCTTTTATTTTGAAATTAGAAATTAGATACATTTTGGTTTCATTTATGCCTATCATAATAGTACTAAAAATTAGCATATCATCTATATAGAGACATATTATAATTCTATATTCTTTAGTAAATTTTAAGTAAATACATTTATCTGCTCCATTATGTTTAAAATCATTGGCTACTATGATTGAATCAATTTTTTTATGCTATTGTTTAGGAGCTTGCTTTAGCCCATAAAGTGACTTAATTAATTTACAAACTTTATTCTCATTACTTGAAAGAATAAAACCTTTTGGTTGTTCCATGTATACTTTTTTCTTTAAGTCACCATTTAAAAAGACTGTGTTAACATCCATTTGATGCACATGTAATTTATAAGCCAAAGCTATAAAACTCTAATGGATGTTATTCTAGCTACTAGAGCATATGTATCAAAATAATCTATGCCTTCTTTTTATTTAAAACCTTTTGCAACTAATCTTGGTTTAAAGGTTTGTACAGAACCATCTGTATTATATTTTTTTCTAAACGCCCATTTACATCCTATAAGTTTAGAACTTGGAGGTAAATATACCAAGACCCATGTATTATTGGACATAATTGAGTCTATTTCATCATTAATAGCTTCTTCTAAAAAGTAACATCTCTTGAAGTCATAGCTTCAGTAAATGTTTTAAGGTCTTCATCTACATTTAGTAGAATTGATGTTTTATTAAGCACTTTGGTTTTATTTCCTTCTACTAGGAATACTATAAAATCTGAAGAAACAAAATCGAAAGGCAAAAGAATTTTTTTTCTAGTTTTTTTACTCCTTCTAAGTTTAACAGAATTATTATGTTCTTTTCTTTTATTTTTAATCATAAGAATCATTTCAACTTGTTTTTCCATTTCAGTATCATATATAAACTTATTTTCAAAAAATTCTACATGAATAGATTCGACAATAACATTAATATTTAAATAAAAAAGTCTATATACTTTTGAATTCTGTGCATAACCAACAAAAATACTTTTAATACCTCTAGGTAATAGTTTTGATTTATGAGAATTATGTATTTTATAAAATACAATGCACCCCCACACTTTAAAATAATCTAAATTTGATTTTCTGCCATGATTTCAAAGTTCATATAGTGTATTCAAGAATTTCTTTGAAAGAATTCTATTATGTATATGGCATGCTATTAAAGTGCTTCTCCCTAAAGATTTAGAGGTAATTTAGCATTTAACAACATACTATTTACCATATCAACTAAGGTTCTATTTTTCTTTTTCGCTAAACCATTCTGTTGAGGTGCAACAAGGGTGTCTTTTAATGAATAATTCCATTATTTTCACAAAAAAGAGAAAATGAATCTAAAAAATATTCACCACCCCTATCAATTCGAAAAATTTTGATTTTCTTCTCCTTTTGACTTTTAACAACTAATTTATATTCTTTGAATTTATCAAAAGCTTCATCTTTTGTTCTTATTAGATACACAAAAGTATAATGAGAATTATTATCTATAAATGTTATAAAATATCTTTTTCCCTCTCTTGTTAATAAACCATTTAACTCACAAATATAAAAATGTATGAGTTCTAACAATTTTGTATTTCTTTCAGCTTTAAGAAGAGGTTTCTTGGTCATTTTTGCTTTGACACATATTTCACATTTAATGTCATGATTTTTTTGGTATGTTATATAACCATGCTTAGTCATATGATTCATATATTTGATAATTTAAATGTCCTAATCTAGCATGCCATAAAAAAGAAGAGTGTTTAACAATATAAGTAGAAACATTATTTATTTCATCAATACTTAGGTTAAACATACCATCATTGGAATATCTTTTTCCAATAAATACACTATTTTTAGACACTATAACTTTATTAGACTCTAGTACAATCTTAAAGCCTTTCTTACACAATAGATTTACAGATACAAGGTTCTTTTTAATCTTAAGATCATGACAAACATTAAGTAAAGTTAATTTTTGTCCTAAGGTGAATTTTAATTCAACCATTCTTTTTCCAATCACTTTGGCAAGAACATGATTTCCTATAAGGATGTTTTCTGGTCTTTTGCATTTTTCATAAATCTTCAACTGCTCTTTGTTGTTGCAAACATGAATTATTGCATCAAAATCTAGCCACCAATTAGATGACTTATTTGCAATAGCCATATGAACTTCAATGATCATTTCGATCTGTATGTCAGTCACTATAGCAACAAATTCATTAATTTCTTACTCAACCAAATATGTTTTTTTTCAAAACTAGAACCAATCTTAATTCTAGCTTTTTTAAATTTATAATATTTAATCAAATGTCCTTTCTTTCCACAATGGAAACACATTTTATTCTTATTAAATTTGGATTTCTTAAATTTATTCTTCTTGACTTTAAAATTATTTTGAAATTTACCAAAAAACTTGTAAGTTTTTCTAAAATTTTGTCCACTCACATGGTTCGCATTGGAACTTCTAAGAAAGAGTGCATCTCTTGCATGATTTTTTACTTCAATCTGTATGTGAGTTTGAAATTCTTTAATAGTGAAAGTATTTATTGAATGTAAAACTTTTTTCCTATATCCATTCCAATAAGGAGGAAGTTTGACAAAATAGCTCCAACTTAAACTGAATTAGGAACCTTAATTTCTAGCTCACTTAACTTAGAAACTAGAATTTGCAACTCGTGCACTTGGTCCATGAGTGGTTTGTCATTAGTTATTAAAAATTCAAAGTATTTCAAAGTCAGAAACTTATCAATACCCTTTTTTTTTCATTCATATATTTGTGTTCAAGAGCAGTACATATATCTTTTGGCGTTTTCATATTTCTCTATAGGTTACATCGATGATCAAATAATGAATTCAAAATATAACATCGACAAACTAGTTCATCTTCTTTACATTTGCTTTTTATTACTTTAACAACATTAAGAGTTGGTTTTAAAATTGGTTCCAAATTTGGATCAAATACATAAAAGATTTCAATGTAGTTAACAGAAAAATCATTTTGTCTTCCATCTAGTGTAGTTTGATCCATTAAAATGATTAAGTTTAATTACATTTTAATTTTAAAAATGAACCTTCATGCTTGATTCCAAATCTATAGCAGCAGTAGGGACAACAATAGATGTAGTATCCATAATTATTTTTAAATTGTTAGAAAATTTAAAAAAAATAAAAAAAATAAAAAAATATGAAAGAAGAAAATATGGTTTTGAAGCGTGACGAACAGTATTTTAAAGACAATTATGCTTATATGTTACAACAAAGGTTTAAAATATCTCTAAATTAGAAGTAGTGAAATTAATCAGGTAGTAAGACTATTTATTACAAATAAACAGTCACCAATCAAGCCAATTTAAAAAGTCATGACATTCTGTATAGTCATATTTTCTTGTTTAAATAAACTTTATTTAAACAGTCATGTTTTCTTTGTTCAAAACATATTTATTCAGAATTTGTAATATTTTAAAATAAATAAATAAACAAAAAAATTTAAAAAAATTTAAAAATTAAATTTATTTACCAAATAAGCATAAGTGCCCAAGTGCCTATCTTTTAACTTTTATAATTATCTGACCCACTAGAAAAACTCCTAGCATGCCCAAATGACTTGGCAAACTCAAGCACTTAGCTTAACTTTTTAATTAATATAAGTAATTTCTTTTAAACCACATATAAATTATCTTTCGACTCAATGTGGGGTATATCACATTCTAAACTACTAACAAAACATGCAATGGGAATGATTGAAGGTTTATTGGGAGAAGACTACCATGAATTCAAGCTAGAGAGGTGGATCATAAAAGTGGAAGGAAAGATTAAACGAGAGCCACCGTGTAAATTTTGCGCTTTCTTTGCAGGACGAAGGATTTGTCCAAGGAAATATGTCATTTTTTCTAATGAAGGCTACTGCAACAGCAATAAATCAGAATTACAATGTTTATGTAATTGAAGGCCAAAATATTGCTCCAAAAAATAATGTATTTTATTAGATGAAAAAGGGCTTAATGATTAGGATTAAGAACAGATAGAGTTGAGCAATTTGCACGGTTCGTTGGCTTTACATTTTAAGAATTAAAGAGTTTCCACAGACATGGTCAATTCCATCCATGAAATCGATGTAGAAATATAAAATGTTTTCTCATGTATTATGTGCCCCACCCTTTTTTTAAGAATTGTGGTGTTATTTATATCCATATCTATACTTATATTATGTATAAAAATGCTAACTCTAAAATTGAAAATAGTGAACTATACACTTGATAATATATTAAATTAAGGTCAAATTATGCTATTAATTCTTATGCTTATATTGAATTTGAACTTTAATCCTTATACAATAATTTGAAGAAATCAAATCATCATATTAATTTGATTTAATAATGTTGGTTTAATTGATAATAGTGTTAGTTGATCTCCATTAAGTTAGCTGACATAGACGTTAATCATGTTGACCTGATGTTGATTTCATGACGTGGTATTTAGTTTAATTATGTATTGACTTGTTGATGTGGCAATTGAGATTTATAAAATCAGTTGTTAAATAATGCAAATGGTTCCTGTACTCATACAAAATTTAAAATTTAGTCTCTATACTCGTACGAAATTTTAAAATTTAGTCCCTCCAATACAAAAAAATATTTTAAATTTTTAGAAAATTTCTAGCTTTTTAAAACATTAAATTTTAAAAATTGCTACAATATTCTCTCATAAGATTATACCACAATATTAAAAAATCTATTACAATATTAGTCACAATATTCATATATTTTCACTAAATCTATTACAATTTTTTATCACCCTTATGAAATACTATTATTAATTCTATCATTATTTCTTATTACATTCTGTCATAAAATATAAATATGTTACTAATTTTATCACACTTTTCTATTACAATTGTATCATATTGTGGTTATATGAAAAAAAATCTTAAACCAATCTATTTAAAATCTATTATAAATTTGTCAATATATGATACAAATCTATCACTAACTAATTTTAATAAAATTATTATTTTTAGATATTCATAAAGGTGATCCAAAAATCAATCCATGTTTAATGTTGTTAAAAAGAGGAAGAAAATTAAGAAAAGTCCTGAAGAAATCACATTAATTGTTGAGAAAGTAATTACTAAACTTGAGATCGTTGTTGAAAATGATGCACAACTCGATAAAATGGGCCAACTTGCCACCAACAAACTCTAGAAACTGCCTTTTCTTATTGACATTTTGTCTAAGAAAAGTTTTCAAAAATGATTCTTGGATCGTGGGGTTTTGACAATCCTGAAGAATTGGCTCGAACCTTTCCCTGATGAAAGCTTACCAAACACAAATTCGTGACATGGTTTTGAACATCTTGACATATTTTCCACCAAATTTACAACAAAAAGATCAATGAAAACATTTCAAGCAAAATTGTATCGGAAAGATGATTATGTTTTTATCAACATTTGAAGAGGAAACAAGTTCCAAAAAGAAACTTACTAAGGATTTGGTTAATAAATGGAGCTAAATCATATTTAACAAGAGTATGAGGTTCTTTGATTTGAGAAACATTAATAATGTTCATGTTCCCATGAAAAAAATGTTTGTGAACAAACCTACAATCATGGAATATAGAGAGGCTGATTTGGACTTCAATGGTTCAAAGGAGTACAAGCTAAGTTCTCGATCATCTTCTTCAAGCCAATGTGTTGTAAGGTCTAAACCAACTTCATTTGTTTATATAGTAAATCCTCCATCCAACTAACCTAGAGATGGCCAAAGCTTATGTTGATCAACAACAAATGTTAGAAGTCTCTCGACTAAGGATTGCTAAGAGGATAAATCAATTGAAAGCGTAAAAAAAGATGCTAGCTGAAAAGCCTAGTGCTCAGGGTCATTAGATGCTATTAAGCATTTGATGTTATTTGACATTTTTTGCACTTGTTGTAAATTTTTTAGTAGTTATATTAATGAAGTTTAATTTTTGCATCATTGTCTAAAGGTAAAATTATGCAATTAGTGACAGATTTGTACTATATATTTAGAAATTTGTGATAAATTTTTAATAAATTGGTTTAATATTTTTTTTCATATGGCCATAATATGCTAAAATTGTGATAGAAAAGTGTGATAAAATTAGTAATAGATTTATATTTTATGACATAATGTAACAAGAAATAGTGATAGAATTAGTAATAGTATTTTACATGAGTGACAAAAAATTGTGACAGATTAAGTGACAATAGATGAAAATCATGACTAAATATTATGATAGATTTTTCAATATTGAGATAAAATATCATGAGAGAATATTGTAGCAAAAATTTAATGTTTTAAAAAACTAATTTTTTTAAAAAAATTTAAAATATTTTTTGCATGAGAGAGATTAAATTTTAAATTTCATACGAATATAGAAACTAAATTTCAAATTTCATGCAAGTATAATGATTAAATTTTAAATTTTGTAAGAATACATAGACTATTTGTATAATTTACCAATTGATTTTATCAATCTCAATTATCATGTCAACAAATCAATACTATGTCGTTGAAGTCAATGCCACATCAACGTGGTTAATGGCCACGTCAACTAACTTAATTGAGATAAACTAATATTGTTATCAATTAAATCAACATTGTTAAATTAAACTAATATGATAATTTGATTTCTTCAGATTATTGTATAGGGACTAAAGCTCAAATTCAGTATAAGTATAGAAACTAATAGCATAATTTGACCTTAAGTTAACTATTTTTTATTAAATTAAAATATGACTAATTTTTATTTATTGCAACATTAAAGTTTATATTAAAGTAAACTTTACATAATTGATAATTGATAATTATATTTTCTTAATTATACATGTTTTGTTTTGGTTAATTAGAATTATATTGTCAAAATTGAAATTAAAGTATGAACTCTTATTTTATACTGTCATACAAATTAATCACCAGCAAATCCTAATCTATTTGATTTTTTTATTGGAACGATGGCTTTGTGTTTCTGCCGGCTATAAATTTCAAGAAGAAAGGTTTTTTTGCCTAATGAAATTCTATTGATATTTAATTACTTAATTTTTTTGAAATTTTTTTTTTTTTTGAAAATTTTTATCAACAAATATCCACGTGTTGATATTGGCAGATAAAGATCTTGTTCACTAAGGCAGTAGAGATTTTCATTATTTATCAAATAGTGATTAATTCACTTTGAAATTAATATGTTATTGAAATTTGATGATGTTAAATTAAATATGAAAATAAATAAAAAATAATTTAAGTAACTATTAATTTTAAATTTAATTAAACGTGTTAAGAATAATGAAAATTTTTACTATTTTAATATGTTTCATTTATCAGATCTGCCAAGGACATATATCCATGTTGTACCCAAAGTAATTAATGTTATTACATCATATAGGACGTGTATATGATGATATTTTTTTAATCATAATGGTGGCATTAAATGTTAGACTAAATCACTCTCCATTTTAGTTAGATATCCACTCTCCATTTAACCGTTAACTTCGGACATTCTTTTTGGGGGGGGGCCTACGTTTACTATGACAACTTTGTTTTGGTGAAGTAGCATAAGTCGAAAAAAAAATAAGAAAAGAAAGAAAATGGATGAAGGATGCAGAAAGTGTAACTTTTTTTTTAGAAAAAATAGAATAAAACTTAAAAGAAAATAACACATATTTATATAATATATATATAATTATATTTATATATACATACAATAAATTAATTTATATAATTATTTTTTAGAGTTGACATTTAATAAATTTAAATTTTAAAATTTATTTTTAAACTGCAGTTTTGTAAAATATATATATTACACATACCTATGTAGGACTCCCATATGTGCATTATATCATAAATACTCGTTTTAGAAAAAAAAATTGTTTTAACATATTTCATCATTGAATAACAGAAGTCC
This sequence comes from Durio zibethinus, assembly GCF_047325235.1. Classification (NCBI taxonomy): domain Eukaryota; kingdom Viridiplantae; phylum Streptophyta; class Magnoliopsida; order Malvales; family Malvaceae; genus Durio; species Durio zibethinus. The sequence goes on from NC_143163.1 coordinate 3,985,382, forward strand.
AAACCTTATCAATTTTTATAAATTTCTTTCACTTAATTAATAGGAAAAATTCACATGATAATAAAAACTGCTAACATTAGATTATTGCCAAGCATGTTATGAAGTTGAAAAACAAGAACTCAAGAAATGTAGAAACAAAAAAAAAAACCGTATAGAAATGTGAATGACTTGACCGAAAATGTCAATATAACCTTCTGCATCACTGTTCAGTTTCCAAAATTTTGCCTACCATTGTTGAAAAAGGTTATTTGGCAGATTCATTCGCACTGCTCCAAATTCTCATTCTCTCTCTTAGTCTCCCCCTATAAGAACCTGTCTACTCATCCCTTCCATTGCCAACAACAGCAACATCCAATTTTTACACTTTCCTTTACTCTTTAAAACTTGATTGACAAAATGGGTTTCACATTTGCTCAAGGACTTGTTCTAGTGCTGGCTGCTGCTTCCATGCTGGGAGTAGGCTTCGCCAACAAGGACTGGGGCTCTGGCTTTAACCACACCGGCGCCTGGGGCTCCTACAATCATACCAATGCCCCCAAAAAAGTCATTGTTGGGGGATCACAGAATTGGCAATTTGGCGTCAACTACACTGATTGGTCACTAAAAAATGCTCCCTTCTACCTCAATGATACTCTAGGTAATTAAGTTAAATCTAAACATTCTTTTTTAAGTCTCAAATTTCTTGATTAATACTCTTGTTTATTTTGGAATGACGGTTGGCAATTTGACAGTGTTCAAATATGATCCACCAAGCAACACCACATTTCCTCACAGTGTCTACTTGCTACCCAACCTGAGGAGCTTCCTGAATTGCGACTTAAGAAAAGCTAAGATGATTGCAAACCCAAGTCAAGGAGGTGGAAATGGGTTTGAGTTTGTCTTGAAGAGGAAGAAACCCTACTACTTTGCTTGTGCTGAACGTAATGGCTTCCATTGCAAGGTTGGCCAGATGAAATTCGCTGTGGTACCGCTGCTCCGTTTGCGCTACTGATGGAAAACCAGGACTTGAAATCCAGGGAAGATGCAGTGCTTGTGCTCCATACCGTTTTTGTTCACAATAATGTATCCAGACTGTTTTCTTTTTCCTGTTTTAGTGTGATTAAAGAACGAACTGAGATGTAATGTTCAATAAAATTAGAAGTTTTAGGTTTTAATCCCTTTCAGTCGGCTCTGGCCATGCATGTTCTTCTATCTAATATGTTGTAATTTCTTTTATGCAGTAGCTTTTGTTAAAAGAAATATGTTTTGGATTTTGCTACATTGGTTTCCGTTTTGTGCTTCTTTTCCTTCCAATTTGTCTCGTTCGGGAAGTTTCAAATGTGAGTCTTGCAACATTCTTGACGCCTAAAGCGGCCTAAAGCGGCCTAAAGCTGCCTAAAGCTGCCTAAATTTGTATCAATTCCACTATCATTCCTTGACAACTTGTCGTCTGAATTGGAAAAATGAAACCCTTCGTAATTTCTCCCAAAAACATAATTTTTTTTAATTCTTAATTTATCTTGAATTATTACTCTTATACTTATATGTCTCAAAAAATATTAAAAAAATATTATATGTATAAATATTTTTAAAACTCATAACCTCCTATTATTAATTTTAATATCGTATCAATTGATTCAAAAATCGAAAAAAAAACTCTCATAACATATATAAAAAAAACCAACCTCATTTCAGTAGAAAATAAAGCATTATCAAAAATAAAAACTAATCAACACCATAAAAGTCAGCGATTTTCGTGAAAGTCAAAAGTCGGGACTTATAAAAACCAATGAGAGTCAAAATTGGGATCTTCCAGCACAAAAGACAAAAACAAGGTCAATATCTTTAATTGGTTATTGCATTTTATGCTATTTGTCCAATAACAAATTGTAAGGATTCAAAAGTACTTGAACCACGAGATAAAGAACGTTGAGATTCACCAAAACTTCTTTGTTTCCCACCTAAAAGGGCAAAATGGCGTTGAACTAAGATAACCAATTTTCTCCCCCAAATCCCTCTCACTACTTCTATCTTTGACTCTGTTTGGCAGAAGGGATAAAAATAAGTTAGGATAAAAAATTTACTAATTTAATAACTACTTTTTTATTTTGTAATTTAATTATTAAATTAATAAATATTTCATCTTCAATCTTTTCCATCCTCTCCACCAAATAAATCGCAAGTACTAAGTTAGACCATGATTATCGGCATTAGATGGTAAGCAAAAGCAAACATGAACAAACTACAATATCGTAACTAGTTGTAAAGGTGTCCATGTGTAGATCAAATTAGATTACGCTTAATTGAGACTTTCAAAATCTTACACAAAATTTGAACTTGATCCGTTCATTTTGAGTCTGTTACATATGTTGACTAGTTAAATAATAGTAAATTATTAAAATTTATTTTAATATTAATTTTTAAATATATTAAATGTATTTTAAAATTAAATATAAAAATAAAATTTTATTTATAAAATAATAATTTAAGACATACATAAATTAAACAACTCAACCAATAGATAGATATAGTTTGTTGTAGATCATTCCCCATTATTATTATTATTATTATTATTATTATTATTATTATTATTATTATTATTATTATTTGTGGATTTGATTTTCATTGCATTAATTACTTAAGTGAAATTTAATTCGAAGAAAATTTTCATTAGATATGAAAAAAAACAAGAATAAGCTAATTGAATTGAATTTGAATGGTTTAATTAAGAGGGAACTTAAATATAGAAATTTTAAGTTTGAGAATTATTAGCACTTCACTCCCCTTGAATATGTTTTTTATTTTTTTATTATTTCATAAAAACAAAAAGTTATTATATTCTTTTTCCTAGAATATTTATTAGACGAAATTGGATAAAATGTTTCTCCATTCCTCCTTTGAGAATTTCAGTAATGTATTATAAGTATAAAAAAATGGTAGAATTATTTTTCTTTATATTATTTAATTTGTGAAATAGTTCCTCTGAACGTTTAAGCATTTTGCTATTAAACGGTCATTATTACATCGTATAAACGTAATCTTGTAAGTGAAATAGTATACCTTTGACTTTTTTATGCTTAATGCTTAATGCTTATGGTGTGTTCCTTTGACTTCATCACTTTTTTCACAAACCACACTTCTTTGTAACAAAAAATGGAATTACAAAGAATCAACTTTCATCAAGCAATGATTACACTATCTTTTAAGTAATTGCCTTCCAATTCCTTAAGTTTGTGTGAATATTAAGAGTTGTTTAGTTATAATATTTTATCTCATTTTCTAACTTTAATTATGTCAAAATACTCAACATCATAACTGATATTGTTAAGTACTCAATAAAAATAAAGTAACGAAGGGTGAAGAAATTGAATTTGAATAAAAAAAATTTAAAATTTAATAGATGTGAAATAATCATTTTAGTAGGTTTTCATTACTTGTAAGTGATGAGATTATCAAGTGATTAATTCAATAAAGTTATAAAACAAGAATACAAAATAAATAGCTCTTATATCTATACAAATATATAAAAATAGTCCCCAAATTGGGATTGTATGTCAAGGATTTCCAATTTTGCATTATATGTTACACAACACTTGGATCTTCATTTAGGGGCTTTTCAATTTTTTTGACATGCCTTGTTGTGAAAAAAGAACGAATAAAAGAAAAAAGAGAGGAGAAAGAGAGAATTCTAAAAACTTTTGGAGATAAGAGATACTACAGACTCCAAAGATAAATGAAAAAAATAAGTAAAGTGGAAAGAAGAGAAAGAAAAATGGAAAGAGAGAGAGAGGGCCTGAGATGAGAGAAGATAGTTTACTACTGGAGGTTTTCTCAGGTTCATCACCATCATAATAGTTTTGAGGCCACCCGATGAATTTGGAAACGAAAAAAAAAAAAAAAAAAGCGGAGTTACCACAAATCTTTTTTAGCTAGGTGCGATTGACCACCTATTAAAACATATCCTTTTAATAAAATTTTAAAATTAATTAAAAAAATAATTTTAGAGTCTGAGAAACTATTTGAATTCTGGAGACGATTACACATAAGGAAAGATTAGTACTCTTACAGTGTCTGTTTAAAACGGTACCAATTAATTACATATTATCCATTAATCTTAATAAAAACAATCTTAGTTTCAATGTTTAAAAAAATAATTTCCTTAACTTCATTCGTTTATTGGAATTTGGTTTTTTTTTGTTTTTTATTAAAATTTTATTATTTTTTGTTAGTCCATTTTATTTAAGAAAAATAAATTTGAACATTTTTATTAAAATAATTTTTAAATTATTTCAGTACATTGGTAACATTAAAAGAACTCTTTTTCACATATAGATTTCTTAGATATCGTTTCTTGGAATACCTTAAAATCTCATCCTTGAGACTCAGATTTATTTTTTGTAAAAAACTATGTTGTGCATGCAATGCAAATGATAATATGTTGATGCACATATTTTATTTTCTTCTTTAGAAAATTTATTGAATTTATTTATTTATTTATTTAAATTTTTTTTAAAATTTTTTTTTATCATATTGAAATTTTCTATAAATACTCAAATACATTAGTAATATTTAACAAAAAATCTTCTCACATAAGGATTTCGTAAAGCATCACTACACGAAATACTTTTAGAATTCTGTCATCGAAAAAAAAAAATTTCTCATTTTTTATCATTTTATTTTTAACAAATTTGTTAATTTTTATTTTATTATTTTATAGCAAAATTTTTTTATTGTATTTAAAACATTTTATAAATACTCAAATACACTGGTGGTATTTAAAAAAAAAATTTCACCTAAAGATTTTGTAAGTAACACTACTCAAAGTACATTTGAATCTCATTGTCGAATAAAAATTTTTTTCTCTTATTTTTTATTATTTTTTATTATTTCATATTTTTCAAATTAAAAAAAATTAAAATTTAAAAATAATTTTTTTTAATGTTAGTATTATAATCCTTATTATTATTTTTATTATGATTATAATGTTTTATAAAGTTTATTTTAACTTTTAGTAGAAAAAGAGAAAAAAATAGACTTTGTTTTTCATTATTTATTGTTATTTATTTTTTTCTTAATTTGATATTATAAAAACAACAAATATTCATCCTGAGAAATTTAGAAAATTTTAACATATATAAATATTAATAATAAAATTCAAAATAACAAAAATAATATATATATAAATAAGTTAGAAAATTAAAAAAAAAATTTTATACCTAAATCGAACAGATCAACGATCCAATCAACAATTCTAACGCCTGTTCAATGGTCTGAGCCAGTTAATGTAGGTTTGGGATTGGTTCAACTAGATTGATTTGGGGTAGAAAAGGGCTGGGAGGATCTCAAGTCGAGTTGCTGGCTGGCACGCAAATTCTAAGGGTTTAAAATAATGTCGTTTTGACCCCTAGCTACCTATATAAAAGCTTAAAAAAAAATTTTGCTCATTTTCTCCCTATTTCAAAAAAAAAAAAAAAGTCCTAAAAATTCTTTAAACCCAAGGGTTGGTTGATTGCCAGAAGCTGGCAGCCGTCCGTTGTGCTAGCCGTCGTGTCGGTCATCGTTATCGATTGTTGCCAATGATTGAAAAATGTAGAAAACACCCAAAACATACCTCTCGCCTCCCTCTTTACAAATTCGATCCCCTTTTCACCAAAAAGAGTCTCAAATGACCTAGATCTGCTTTTCAATTTCGACAAAAAAATTTTTTTTTGGTGAATCTAGCACAAAGTTTTTTCACCAAAGGGATTGTGTTCTTTTTTTTGCTTCATGTTTGTTTTTTGCTCTCTTTTTTTCTTTGGTAGTGGTTTTTTGTTTTTTTTTTTTTGGCAAAGTTTTTTTTTATGGTTTTTCTGGAAAGGCATTTGGGCATGATTTATGGATTTATATTTTTATGGTGATTTTTTGAGTTTTTTTTTTTTCTAGGGTCCTCTCCATAGTTAGCCATCACGAAGCTCTATTCATAGAGCTCCGATCACGGTACTCTACTTGGGTAGGTGGTCTCTAGGACATGGGTTTGGTTGTTGAACATGAGGGTTGGTGAATTTAGGTCGAGTGCAGGGGATAGGCGCCACAGGTCTTTGGGTAGGCTGGTGGTACTACAGTGGAGGTTCAAGGTATATGTAGGTGACTACTAGGAGTATGGTGCACAGGTCTCAAGAGATTTGGGCGTGGGAGGCAACAGGTTGCATAGGGGCATGGGGATAGGTGGTAAGTAGTGCTGTGCATGACACTTACTAGCATCAACTCCCTGCTTTTTTGTTTTTTCATGTTTTGTTTCTTTTGTATTTTTTTTTGTATTTTATTATTATTATTATTATTATTTAATATTAATGTATTTTAAAATTAAGAATACAATAAAAATAAAAATAAAAGACTAAACTTGGGCTTAAAAAAATGAAACTGGACCCTAGGCTCGATTGAATGAAAATCGGGCTTCGTCCTGAGAATTCGATAAATCAGATGAATTCTAAACTGTGACCCAATTAAAATCTTGGACAAATTTGGTTTCTAAGCCAGTTTGAGAAAATAAACTTTGAATCCAAGATGGATTTCATTACTTTTGCCAAGTTTGCATTGATATGCTTTGATGTTCTTGCATGGTAATTTTTTTTCCTTTGATTAACGTACAGGAAGGTTGGTGAAGGAGTGAAAATTGTCTGCATTTTTTTTTTTTTTTTGCATTTTATTGCTCTCGGGAAGTTGATCTTTAGCTAGATCTCTTCTATTTTCTTTCCTAAGTGTTTTTTTTTTTTTTTTTTTTGTGGAATAGTTTTCATTTATGTGATGAGATCATGGTTTTCTTTCTCATTTTCGTCCATTGTTTGCAGGCCTGTCTTTGCTTTGTATATATAAAAACTGTCCCCATTTCATTTTATATATCCATCTCAGTAATGTCTTAAAAAGAAATTGGAGCTTAAATTTGGGTGTAACTTCATAGCTGTTGTTGTCTCCTGTCTACAGCTATTTGTTTTAAGGGTTTGAAAACTCTCAGATTCAATTTTTTCTCTTTTCCTGTCTTTCTTTCTTTGGTGGCACCTCTTTCCATTCTTCATCCTCTTCCTTCCTCTGTTAGAGGTGTTATGATTACCTCTTCCACTGTCATGGCTACCGTTTGCCAATGTGACTCTTCTTCATTAATCTTTGCTAAAAAAACTTCAAAAATAACCTTGGGATTGATTGTTTCTGTTAAAGGCTTCAAATATGCCAAAAGGGAGAAGGAGATTGAGAGAAGGAGCCGAGGAATCCAAGGTAAGATCGAAAACCGTTTGGTTTATTAAATAAAATGTAATTTAAGAAAACTGTTTGGTTTACATTTTTTGGGTTTATTAAATGTGAATTATTAAAAAAAATTTATTGGTTTTTTAGTTTAATTTTATAGCGGTTTTCTTTTCTTTTTTCGAGAAAATTGAGGGAGAAAACGTAGAAAGATGAAGGATTGGGTTACATGTAGATGAGATCATGAGAGTCCAGATCGGTCAAAACTTGTGGTTTGATATTTTAGGACCAGGGCTTTAAGTCACATGGTACAAGAGTTGCTTGAGCCAGAGATGCTAACCTGCCTGGTTTAGAACATTGAGATGGCATGCATTGGATGGACAAAATTTTTCTATGTGAAGCACTAAAATAGTATCTTCTATGCTTCATAACAAAAACATGGCCAAAATTGAAGGTTAAGTAAGTTACTTCCCTTCGATTGTGTTGTTTTCTTGATGTCTTCACTTATTTTCTCAATTGTAAAACAGGCGAGGTTGAACTAACAAACATGCAACTGAAGCCAGATGCATTTAATGCATTAAAGTTGCCTGTAAAGGTCAAGGCATGATTTCTTGGATCAATTAAACTCGAGGTTTGTTGTGTAAAATATTGTAGTCACAGACTTTGGTTGACTTTTGGGGCCATTCTCTATGTTTTAAATTTCTAGGATTTGCTTGTGGGTGTTTGATAAAATATAGCATGTAGGCGAACACATTATAATTCTAATTTCATAAGTGTAACATTTATGAAGTTTGAAAACTAATAGAATCATGAAGTTTGTGTTGAAAATGGCTGTGTATCGCTTCCATCATTGGCAACAAAGTAATTGATTTTGCATTTTTTATTTGAAATTTATTTTGTGATTTTGAGATCTTTTTAATAAACTTGCTATACTTGTTTTTGATTGAGAAAGTCGAGAATGTTAAGAAGGAGATGAAAGGGGACAAATCTTCCTTTGTTCTTGAATTGGTTGTTTGCTGGTTGCTTGCGAAGAACGTTAGTGCTCAGAAGCTCTTCATTAAGATGGACTGATTTAAGTGAAATTTAGTTTTGACATATTTATAATTGGATTAAGCAAAGCAAAATTCATATTTACATTTGAAATATTTGTTAAAATAATCTAGTTTTGTTTATGGAATTTCCTTTGTTTTTAGTTGATTTGCCTTTGTTTTCTGTTTCCTGATCTAAAGATCAAATTTTAAATGTTTTCTGTTAAGCCATAGCTTCGGTGGCTTATTTTCTTCTTCATTTCTTCTTGGTTAGATCACTTAAATGGTATTATTTTAATATGATACCTGCAAAAATAATATTGTGATTAACTGTCCTTTGCCACATGTTCCTTAAATCTTTTCTGGTCATTCTAATTGTTGCTGATTTGGTCAGTGTAAGAAACAAATCCAGTCTTTCAATGAGTGAACTAAATGTCCTATTGACATTATTTGTTTTACTTGATTCTTTCATATTTTCATATTAGAAACTAGAAGTTTCTTGAACTACCTTATTAGAATTTTTTTTTTCAACCTTTTCACAAAAAGAAATAATTCTATTTTTTTATTGATATCACTAAACTTTTACTTATATTTTCAAAATTTTAAACTAGATAAATAAATTTTGAAATGATTTTTCATTTATTTTAAATTTGTTTGCTTTTTAATTGTCTTTATTCCACTACTCTTTCTGTCCTATGTTGTGGAATTTAGGGCACAAAAAAACATGTTTTTCATCATTTGAATGTTCTCCTTAATGGGTTTGTATAGTATGAGGATTTAGGACAACTGTGCAATGATCCAAGAGTAAGGAATGTTGTTCTCGCTGAGATGGATAATATCAGAAGGGAGGCATAGGTAAATTATTTTAATCAATGGTTTTTAACCATTCCATCTATTAGTGAGGCCTGTTAATTTATTTGAAGTCCTTTTTATTTTTGCAGTTAAGAGGCTTTGAATTTGCAAAAGCTGTAACTTTGGTACCAGAGTCATTCACCATGGAGAATGGCCTTCTTACTCCAACATTCAAGGTAAGCTGCCATTCTTTGTTTACCGGCCATATTGCAGGTGCAACAAGACGAAATCAAAACAAAACTTAAGGCCTGAATAATCTTATCATGATGTCACAAATTAGCATGAATGGAACTTTTAATGCATGTGATCTCAACAAGAAATTGAAGCCTCAGAATTTTCTTTGACGGCTATGCATAGTTGCATACCTCATTGTAAAGTGAATTTTACTATAGATTGAGATATATTATCCTATAGATGAAAGAAGGTAAATGGATTATTCCGAGTTGAATGAAAGTTTAAAACATTTAAAAAATAGTTAGAAAATAGATTACAATAATTACATCTGCGTTAGAAGATTTTTTTTTTTAACTAACATAGTTAGAAATTGTCACATACCTTACGATATATTTAACATAATTAATAAATTTAAATAAAAAATGAATAAATCAATATGATAAATAAAATAATATCTAATAATATTTTTATCCTGTTTGTAAAATTTAAAGACTTCATGAATAATGTTTAAAATAATAACCCTTTTAATTCCATTGTTTGAGTTTTTCTTCAAATGACCTTATTATATTCTTCAATAGCTTTTGTTGGCGGTCTTATTTTTTTATCATTATTATTTTTAATCCACGAAGTCTAACTTTATTTAGATACTTAAATTCTAATGAATCCATGCTATTTTTTAGCAAAACATGATTAAAATTCCCAAGATGCAATTATTTTCTTTCCATCACAAAATATTCAAATTTGAACCCACCAAAACCTCTTGAATCCATATAATCTGGTAGCGCAAATGCATTAGTCTAGCTGGTGAGCCAGAGCATATTTGGCCAACATGACAAATATGATCCATTTATAACAAATTGAGTGGTTTTACATCTTTTTTTGACAAAATGAGGGAAATGATTCAAAGGCAAACAACTTGGAGGAGAGTTGTGGGATTGGCTATCTCTGCTGTCCGATGTTTTTACTTTTGTGTCTTTTTATAGCTGGATCCTAAAACATACACCTTCAATAGAGAAAAAGCATACATCTTCAATAGAGTAAAAGCTTCCATGTCTGATGTCTTTTTACTTTTGTGTCTTTCTATAGCTGGATCCTACTTGGTTGTGCTTTTGTCATCCTTGCCTCGCCATAAGGTTCATCATTATCAATCCTCTTATTGTTTCTGAAAGCAGAGCAACCGATGACTAGGAGGATAAGCAAAACTATGTTGATCACTGAGACCTTCCTCCAGCTCTTCTTGAGGCTGCCAAGCACACCAGCTTGCATGAATCACATTGATAGCACAGCTGCTCTTGGTCATTGCTCCATTTTTTTTAACAGGGAAATTCACGTAGGTTTAAAACCCAAACTTTATAGTATCATTTCTTGAACTTATAACTTTTTTAGAGGTCTTGGAATGCACTGCATGCCCTGCCTGTCAAATATGAAGTTCAATATGGCATTAACTTTACTAATTGTGAGCCTTGTGGGAATTGCCATTTAGGGTTGCCATGGCAAGGTTGTGCAGTTTATTTTCGGGGATTCCTTATCTGATGTTGGTAATAACAGGTACCTTTCTAGGAGCCTGGCTCAGGCCACCTTGCCTTATTATGGTATTGATTTTGGCAATGGTCTGTCTAATGGAAGGTTCACCAATGGCTGAACTGTTGCTGATATAATAGGTAATTCATTAACCTGTAGCAGTTAAATTTAAAAGTTTAAGCTCATAAATGGTAGTACTGATTTGTCTTTGAGAATTCTGACCACTTTCATGTTACTTCTGTTCTTCATCTACATCAGGCGACAACACTGGTCTCCCAAGGCCACTAGCTTTCTTGGATCCATCTTTGACTGAGGATGTGATATTGGAAAATGGGGTAAATTATGCCTCTTGAGGTGGTAGAAATTTGAATGAAACAGAAGGTTACTTTGTAAGTTGCATCATCTCAAGTTTCTTGCATTTTGTTCCTAGAAAAAATTATTGGATGTCTCACCAGCTCAGAGGCTGCCCTTTTGGAAGAAAATTGAGCTGTTTTGCTAACAGGGGGCAAGCATCTCGGCAAGAAGGGATACTACATTGAGCCTACCATATTTACTGATTGAGACCCAAATGTTATGCAAACTTAGTGCTTTTGTTGCTGAATTTGTTCGAAATGTGTTTTGAAATATTTATGCAAACTCTAATATAAGAACATTTGAATGGTTGTAATCATAAGACTTTTACAAAATAGATTGTATAATTTATGAAATTTATACTTCTAATTTATATTTTACATTGTATGAGCTATTTTTAAATTTCCTTTTTTTCATTTTTGTTTGTGTGAATTTTTTTACTTTTTTGTGTTTTTCCTTTTGTTTATGCTATTTTATTATTTTTTATTAATTAATAAAAATATAATATTTTTAAGTTATTTGTAAAATAAAAATTCATAACTCCGGACGAAATAAAAATTCATAACTCTAGACGAAATGAGGGATGTCAAACTAGTTATGTTAATATTCAATTTAAAATTAATTAATAATAGTTGCATGTATTTAATTTGAATAAAAAATTTAAAAGTTAAAAAATGTGAATAATATTACTTTAATATATTTTATTCTCCCATGCATGGAGATCACCAATTGAACAAGGGTGGACGACTTAGAGAACACGTGAATATCATAAAAAGACCAGTTGCACCGTTATTTCCATCGCCTACCCAAAGAAGAAAAAGGGTCAATTTGGCAGATTAGCACCCATTTTCGACTTCCTTTCTCCCCTATATAAACCTGTTCCCCTATCTTGCCAATGCCAAAAACATAGCATTGATCTACGTACGTCTCTTGTTTTTGAGTAATTAGTCTTGAAATTTGGCTGTGAACATGGGTTTCACATATGGACATGGACTAGTCCTAGTTATGGCAGCAGCTGCTTCCATGTTGGAAGTAAGCATAGCCAATAAGGACTGGGGCTTTAAGTCTAACAACACTGGCTGGGTCTGGAGCTCCAATAACCGTCCCCTGCATGAAACAGAAGGAACCAACAAGATCATTGTTGGTGGATCAGAAAATTGGCAGTTCGGCTTCAACTACTCCGAATGGGCATTCCAAAATGCACCCTTTTACTTTAACGATGCTCTAGGTGAGTTAACATTATCATTCTTATCCATTTTCTTCACCCAAAATGAAAAAAGAAAGAGGAAAGCTTACTATATTTTTGTTCAAATTAACTAATGGATGGTTAAATATTGGTTTGCAGTGTTCAAGTATGACCCACCAAGCAACACCACATTTCCTCACAGCGTTTACTTGTTCCCTGACCTATGGAGCTACTGGAATTGTGACTTGAAGAGAGCAAAGATGATTGCAAATGCAACCCAAGGAGGAGGGGATGGGTTCGAGCTTGTGCTTAACAGGTGGAGAACCTATTACTTTGCTTGTGGTGAACGTAATGGCTTCCATTGTAAGGTGGGCGGCATGAGGTTCATGGTGATGCCACTATTTCGTTGGCACTACTAAATCCATGCATGGAGCTGATCGTAAAGAATATCGATATCCAATATTAAGTGTGTTGTTTTACCTTTTTTTACAAAATTAATGTAATAACGAATAATTGTAATTGTTGTGTTTAATCTGTTTGAATTACTAGTTTTTTTTTTTTTTAATGATTACAAAAATGACATAAAGATGTACGTAGTGCATGTCTTCGTACGACAATATGATGAATAAAATTCTGGGTTTGGTTCTACTTATTTGGTCATTTTGACTTTTCTTTTGTTTCTTGCAAATTGGTTTTAATAAAATACATTTTACAAAATATTGATATTTTTTTAAATATAAAATATTTGATATTTTTTCAGAAAAGCAGATTCTTTTTCAGCTAAATTTTGGAAAAATAAAGATTTTTTTGTTGTTATGTAGTTTTTTGAAAATTTTATCAACATCATTTTTGTTGACATTTAAAAAAATAATAAATAAAGATGAAAATAAATAAAATTGATTCCAGGATTATCCCAAAATTTTGGAGAAATTAAAAAAAATTATTTAGAATAATTAAGGAAAATAAAACTTTTTCAATTTTCTTTAAAATTTTCATTCAAAATATTTATTCAAATAAACTTTATTATTTATTTATTTATTTTGGTTATTTAAATAAATCTTTATTTTAATAAAAACAATTTTTAGATTATCTCAACTCTTTGGTAAAATCTAAAAATATTCTTACTTGTAATAATTAAAGAAAATTGAACTTTTTCAATTTCTTTTAAAAATTGCATTTCAAAAGATTTATCCAAATAATTCATTATTTTTATTTTTTTTCTAAAAAATTTTATTCCTAGCAAAAATAATTTCTTAAATTATTAATACTTAGGTGAAGTTTAAGAAATATTTTTCATCTGCAAAAATTAAAAAAAAAAAAAGAACTTTTTCATTTTTTCTTAATAATTATATTTTAGGATATCATCATCTTTTTCATTTTTTAAAAATTTTAATAAAACTTAATTTTTATTTTTATTTTTTTATTAAAATTATTACTCATTTCTTTTAGACAAGCAATAATTATTTATTTTTGTTAATTTTTTAAATAATTACAAAAATAAACTAAAATAAAATAAAAAAATCAACAAAAAAATAAAAAAAGAAAAGAAAAAAACTTATAAATGGGTTAGGCCAGAGCACTGGTCAGCTCGTGAGTGACGGGTGGGTTTACGAGTCAAAAACACCCAAAACGATGTCATTTTGGCGACCTATTTAAAGTCCTAATCAATTTTTTTTTGTTTTTTTTTACTCTTTACTTCGTCTCTCTCTTCCTTCAAGACTTCTTTCTCTAAAATATCTCCTCCCTTCATCGCCTGTCGTAAAAACCCGATTTTTAATCAGTTACAGTCATGATGTCATTGGAAACTTTCACCGACGTTGAAAAAATAAAAATTTTTATATTGCAGTGGTCGAAAAATTCAAATGTCTCACTTTTTCAAAATTTGGGAGCTGAATTTATAAGATTGAATGGGAAACCAAGTCTTAGAAAATTTGGGATTGAGGGAAATTTTTTTTTAAAGCCATCATAAGTTTTTTTACAAATTTTGAAAAAATTTGGTATTGGCATGTGATTGGAAATGTAAAATGGGGTGGCAAATGGATGGAACTTGAACTTTAGTTTCTTATTGATTTTGTTATTTCCATAGCACCTCTTTTTTTGACCTTTTTTAATGATTAATTAATAAAATAATATGTGTAATTGACAATATGCAATAAATATGATCAAAATACTTGAATGAATTTAAATTAAACACATCAAAATCACAAAGACAATTTGAGATTCAATTCAATCAATTTAGATAAAATTAAGTGTGGACAAAAGTGTCCATGCATGGGTTAAATTAGGTTAGGTTTAGTTGATATTTTCAAAATCTTGCACAAAATTTGATTCATTCATTTGAGTCCGTTATGTGTATTGACTAGTTAAATAATATTATATTATTAAAAATTAATTTAATGTTAATTTTAAAGTATATTAAATACATTTTAAAATTAAATTTAAAAATAAAATTTTATTTATAAAATAATAATTCAAGACATACTCGAATTAATCAAATTTTTATTCAAGACCCAACTCTATTGAATTTGGACAAACAATCCGATTAGTAGATAGATCTAGCTTGTTGTCGGTCACTCCCATTATTTTTTCTTTTTATGGTGGATTTGATTTTCATCACATTGATTACTTGAGTGAAATTTAATCCAAAGGAAATTTTCAATATATATGAAAATAAACAAGGATAAGCTAATTGAACTTAGTTTGAATGGTTTAATTAAGAGGGAACTTAAATATAGAAATTTTAAGTTTGAGAATTATTTAGCAATTCACTTCCCTTTAATATTTTTTTTTTATTTCAGGAAAACAAAAGGTAATTATATTCGTTTTCCCAAAATTTGTTAGACGAAATTGGATAAAATGTTTTTCCATTCCTCCTTTGAGAATTTCAGTAATGAATTATTAAGTATAAAAAAAATGGTAGAATTATTTTTCTTTATATTATTTAATTTATGAAATAGTTTCCCTAAACGATTAAGCATTTTGCTATTAAACGGTCATTGTTACATCATATAACGTAATCTTGTAAGTGGAATAGTAAACCTTGACTTTCTTACGCTTAAAGCTTATCGTATGTACCTTTGACCTCATCACTTGTCACAAATCACACTTTCTGGCAACAAAAAATGGAATTACAAAGAATCAACATTCATCAAGTAATGATTACGCTATCTTTTGACTAGTTTCCTTTAAAGTTTGCGTGAATATTAAGAGTTATTTAGTTATTCTAATTTTATATACTATTCTATCTCATTTTTCTAACTTTAATTGTGTTAAAAGATCCAATGTGTAAACGACAATAATTAAATATTCAACCAAAAATCAATTAATTATAAATAAAAAAATTAATTTTTAATTAAAAAATTTAAAATTTAACAAACGTAAAAAAATGTCATTTTAATACACCTTCATTATTTATAAATAAGACTATTACATGACTAATTCAATAAAAATATAAAATAAAAAGAATACAAAATAAAAAACCTTAATATCATGTTAATATTCAATTTAAAATTAATTAATAATAGTTAAAAATGTCTAATTGGAATAAAAAATTAAAAAATTAAAAAAGATGAATAATATCACTTTTAATATATTTTATTCTGCCATATATGGAGAAACACCAATTGAACGACTTTGCATCATTATTTCAAATTCCACGCTCGCCTACCCAAAGAAGAAAAAGGGTCAATTTGGCAGATTAGCACCATTTTCTACTTCCTTTCTTCCCTACATAAACCTGTTCCCCTAACTTGCCAATGCCAAAAACATTGCATTGATCTACACTCTCTTTTATTCGAGTAATTAGTCTTGAAATTTCCCTTTGAACATGGGTTTCACATATGCACATGGACTGGTCCTAGTTATGGCAGCAGCTGCTTCCATGTTGGAAGTGAGCATGGCCAATAAGGACTGGGTCTCCAAGTCTAACTACACTGGCTGGGGTTGGGGTTGGGGCTGGAGCTCCAATAACAATCCCCTGAATGAAACCGAAGGACCCAACAAGATCATTGTTGGTGGATCAGAAAATTGGCGCTTTGGCTTCAACTACTCCGAATGGGCATTCCAAAATGCACCCTTTTACTTTAACGATACTCTAGGTGAGTTAACAATATCATTCTTATCCATTTTCTTCACCCAAAATGAAAAAAGAAAGAAGAAAGCTTATTATATTTTTGTTCAAATTAACTAATGGATGGTTAAATATTGGTTTCAGTGTTCAAGTATGATCCACCAAGCAACAACACATTTCCTCACAGCGTTTACTTATTCCCTGACCTATGGAGCTACTGGAATTGTGACTTGAAGAGAGCAAAGATGATTGCAAATGCAACCCAAGGAGGAGGGGATGGGTTCGAGCTTGCGCTTAATAGGTGGAGAACCTATTACTTTGCTTGTGGTGAACGTAATGGCTTCCATTGTAAGGTGGGCGGCATGAGGTTCATGGTGATGCCACTATTTCGTTGGCACTACTAAAATCCATGCATGGAGCTGATCGTAAAGAATATCGATATCCAATATTAAGTGTGTTGTTTTACCTTTTTTACAAAATTAATGTAATAACGAATAATTGTAATTGTGGTGTTTAATCTGTTTGAATAGCTAGTTTTTTTTTTTTTTTTAATGATTACAAAATTGAGATAAATAAAGATGAACGTAGTGCATATCTTCGTAAGACAATATGATCAATAAAATTTTGGGTTTGGTTCTATTTATTTGGCCATTTTGACCTTTTTTTTGTTTCTTGAAAATTGGTTTTAATAAAATACTTTTTACAAAATACTGATATTTTATGAAAAATAAAATATTTGATAATTTTTTCAGTTCAGCAAAATTTTTGAAAAATAAAGATTTGTTTGTTATGTAGTTTTTTGAAAATTTTGTCAATATCATTTTCGTTGACATTTTTTGAAAAAATAAATAAAGATGAAAATTCTTGTTAACATTTTCGAAAAATAATTTTTGAAAAAGGATAGATTACATATGAAAACTACCAAACACTTAATTTTGAGCCTAAAATTTTATGCCTAAAGTTTGACTTAGGTTGAACTAAACTAAGGAGTTTGTCAAGTTTTCTTTTAAAAATTATTTCTTTTTTACAAATCGATTTTAAAAAAAGGCCTTATATTTTATAAACAAATAAGTTATTTTTTGTTGATTGAATAATTTTTTATCTAACAAATATAAAAATAAAATTTTTTTTTAAAAATCAATTTATGCTAAAAAAACAAAACTTAGTTTTTAAACAGAATTGATGATTAATAAAAATTTTGGACATAATCAAGGGGAACATGCTTGTTTGCTGCTGTAAATGCCTTGTCAGTGCCCAGTAGCTTGGACTTCGGCACTGATAATTAATGAAGCTCTATTTGGTAAATTAAAAATAAATTTTAAATATGATTTTATAAAGAATTAACATATAGTAGGTTGAAAAAAAGTAAAAAAAATCCTCTCAAAAATAATAAAAAATAAAGTTTCGATTAAAATGGTTTTTCTCTCTCTTTGATTTCATTTGCTTGATAAAAAGAAAAATAAATAAATTTACACATTTTTATATCAAAATCCAATTCTACCAAAAATAAAAAGATAACTCATTACATCATTTTATAATGATTTTGACCTCAAATCTTTTCTTTCCTTCCATTTTCTATAAAATTCTTTCCACTCCTTTCATATTTTTACTTTTTTTTTTTTTTCTATTTTGATTTCAAGCCCGTGTAAAGGAGGTGGAAATGGGTTTGAGTTTGTGTTGAAGAGAAAGAAGCCCTGCCACTTTGCTTGTGGTGAACGTAATGGCTTTCATTGCAAGGCTGGCCTGATGAAATTCGTCGTGGTACCGCTGCTCCGTTGGCGCTATTGATGGAACACCAGGCCTAGAAATCCAAGGAAGATGCAATGTATTATGAGCCAACCTTGTATAAGATCATGATCAGGTTTAGATTGTCATGAGCCATCTATGAATAGGATCATGACCAAGTAGAAGTGTCAAAGAAGAGGATAGATCTTTTGTGTTAGGAAAAATGTTTTCATTTTAAACATTGTAACGGTTAGTGGTAGTATAGCTCTAAAATCTTATTTGCTTTTCAGAGGAGGTGAGCAATCGACGTATCGTTGAGCTGTCTCACTGATTAAGATAGGTGCTAGGTCACCCGTCAATGGCTGTCTCTCTGACTCCGACGATGGTGAAAAATTTTGATGTACTATTTTCAATATTAATAAAATATTTTTTTATTTAGAAGTCTCGAATGTTGTCTCGATGTACTTTTCTTTCTTCTGATATGAACGTGTCTACTTGTGTATACTTGAGATTAACTCGTGGTTTGTTGTTGCTTATTCAGATATCGAGTTGTCCTTGACTGATTTTGGTGGAAACGTCCATTCAAGTTTCACACAGTTTATCACTTCATTGAGAGAAAGCTTAGTCCGTGACAGAATGCCTATGCTCCATACCATTTTTGTTAACAAGAATGTATCTACACTGTTTTCTTTTTCCTGCTTTAGTATGATTAAAGAACGAGCTGAGATGTATTGGAAGTTTAGGGTTGAATCCCTTTCAGTCGTCTCTGGCCATGCATGTTCTTCTATCTAATATGTTGTAATTTCTTTTATCAATAGCTTTTGTCCAAAGAAAAATGTTTTGCATTTGCTACATTGGTTTCTGTTTTGTACTTGTTTTCCTTTCAATTTGTCTCGATTGGGAAGTTTCACCTGTGAGTCTTGCAACATTCTTTATCAAAAATAAAAATTAATTTACAACGTAAAAGTCAGTGATTTTCGTGAAAAACCAATGAGAGTCAAAATTAAGATCTTTCAGCATAAAATACAAAAAAAAAAAAAAAATAGTCATGGAACTCAGATATCAATTTTCTCCCCCAAATTCCTCTCATTATGTTGGAGCTTAGGTTTACTAGGCAGTAAAGATAAAAATAGCTAGGAAAAAATGAAAATTTTATTAATTTAATAGTTATAATTCATAATATATATTTTTATTTTGTAACTTTATCATTAGATTTATAAATTTTTTTATCCCCAATCGTTTTCGTCGTCTCTCTTGAGTAAATCCTAAAAACTGAGTTAACCATGATTATTGGTATTAGATAGTAAGCAAAAACAAACATTAACAAACACCAATATCATAGCTAGTTGTAAAGGTCGTCGTAATGATTTTTCATCTAAGAATTTAATCATTAAATTAGAAAAAAATTACAGAGTTGTTATTAATTTTTTTTATAATTAATTGTAATTGATCATCTAAAATCATTTAATAAAAAACCTTAAAATTAATTAAAATTTACTAAAAATTGCTTTGATCTTTGAAATCAAATTTGGATCCGAGAGTAGAGTTACAAATGAAAAAATATTAACAACTCATATTATCCATTCAAATAACGGTATCAATTAAACATTTGTTATCATTTTATCTTGATAATATGTTTTTTTTTATATATTTATATTTAATTCTCTAAAATTTTATTTATATAAAATTTTTTTTTTCATTTTATAAAATTTTATTATTTACACATTCTATAATTTCTTCAATACTTTAGTGAAATTTATAGTAAATATCTTTATTTAAGAAATAATAAAGAATAACAAACAAAAATAAAATTAAAAAAAAACTTACAAATAGGTTAGATCAAAACACAGGTCAACTCACGAGCAATAAATTGGTCCGCGAGTCAAGAACACCAAACGGTGTCACTTTGACAACCTATTTAAAAGCCTAATCTTTTTTTTTTTTACTTTTTATTTTTCTCTCTCGTCCCTTAGAGCTTCTCCCTCTAGAATATTCCCTCCCCTTACCAACCATCATGTAAACCTAGTTTTCGACTAGTTACTATTGTGTCCTCACAACGCTCAAAAAATTAAAAATAATTTAGATTTTAATGATCAAAAAATTCAATTGATTGTTGAAAAATTTAAAATTTTTTTAAAAAAATCTCAAAACACCCCTCTCAAATTCCTAAACACATTTTTTCAATTATTTTTCTTTTAAATCTCAAATGGCCTAGATCAAAATTTTTGTTTTTGGATTTTTTTTCTAATTTTTTTTTAAAAGTTTGTGATGGTTCCCCTCAAGGATATGGATGTTGGATTTCCTTCTCTTATGTACTAATAGGTCTCCAATAGATTTAGGTAGAATGGCAGGATAGCAAAATGGTAGTATGTTTCTGTCAATTGTCTCCTTTTTCCAATTTTTGGGAGCTGAATTCATAAGGTTGAATAGGAAATCAAATCTCAAAAAAATTGGGATTAAGGGGTTTTTTTTTTTTTTTCAAAGCCATCAAAATTTTGCTAGAAAATTTGACAAATTTTGTATTGAAATGTGATTGGAAATGAAAAATGGGGTGGCAGACGGATGAAACTTGAACTTTAGGTCCTTATTGATTTTGTCATTTCCATAGTACCTCTTTTTTTGACTTTTTTTTTGTGATTAATTAATAAAATAATATATATAATTGAACCCAATACGCAATAAATATGATTAAAGTACCCTAGTGAATTTAAATTGGATATATTAAAATCACAAATGCAATTTGAGACCTATTTCGATTAATTCAAATAAAATTAAATATTTATAAAAGTTTCCATGTTTAGGTCAGATTAGGTCAGGTTTGGTTGCTATTTTCAAAGTCTTGCACAAAATTTGATTCATTCATTTGGGTCCATTACGTATATTGACTAGTTAAATAATATTAAATTATTAAAAATCAATTTAATATTACTTTTGAAATATATTAAATGTATTTTAAAATTAAATTTAAAAATAAAAATTCAAGGCATACTCGAATTAAAAAATTTTTATTTAAGACCCAACTTGATCGAATTTGGACAGACAACCCTATTAGGAGATAGATCTAGCTTGTTGTAGATCACTCCCATTATTTTTTTTTTCTTTTTTTGGTGGATTTGATTTTCATCACATTAATTACATGAGTGAAATTTACTCCAAAGGAAATTTTCAGTAGATACGAAAATAAATAAAGATAAGCTAATTGAATTCAGTTTGAATGGTTTAATTAGGAAAGAACTTAAATATAGAAATTTTAAATTAATTTGAGAATTATTAGCAAGTCACTTCCCTTTAATATGTTTTCTTATTTCAGGAAGAAAATAATTTATTCTTTTTCCTAGAATTTATTAGACGAAATTGGGTAAAATGATTTTCCATTCCTCCTTTGAGAATTTCAGTAATGTATTATAAGTACAAAAAAAATGGGCGAATTATTTTTCTTTATATTATTTAATTTATGAAGTAGTCTCTCTAGACGATTAAGCATTTTGCTATTAAACGGTCATTATTACGTCATATAAACGTAATCTTGTAAGTGGAATAGTATACCTTTCATTTTTTTTATGCTCAAAGCTGATGTTATGTCCTTTGACCTCATCACTTTTTTCACAAACCACACTTTCTCGTAACAAAAATGGAATTAGAAAGAATCAACAGTCATCGTGCAATGATTACACTATCTTTTTACTAATTTCCTTCCAATTCCTTAAGTTTGCGTGAATATTAAGAGTTGTTTAGTTATTCTAATTTTATATACTATTTTATCTCATTTTTCTAACTTTAATCTTGTCAAAAGATTCAGTATCATAAATGATAATTGTAAACATCTATTTTATTATTTTTTTATTATTTTCTTTTTTAGTTTCATTTTTGTCAAATCTCTTAGTGCATTAAATACATTTTTTTTTCTAATTTCAAAATTTCAGCCATCGTTAGTCGTCAGTAACTGTCTCACACTCTTATCTAATTTGGTAGCATAGAATTTGACCACAAAAAATTTGGTGATGTTGAAAAAACAATAAAAATTTTGAAAATTTGGTATCTCAATCTCAAAAAATCTAATATTTAAATCTCAAAAAAACTTTATAAATAGACTTTTATTCCTACAAATGAAAAAGGATGAAGAACCCACACACAGAAATAAACACCTTGAAAAAAATAAAAAAAAACCCAAAAAAAGAGAAACCCTATTAGTATACCCAAAAAAAATCATTGCCAAAACAAAAAAGAAACTCAAACAAGACAACACAGTCCCTCTGGTAAGGGAACCCAACATCGTCCTACAAAAAATCAATAAAAAAATCAACATAAGAAAAAAAAAAAGCTTAAAACCAAAAGGTTTCTTTTTAGATCTAAGGGGTTTGGAAATTTTTTTGGTGAAAGGGAGGTTGGAAATAAGAAGAGAGGAAGAGTAGTGTTTAGGTGTTTCTCTGGGCTTTTTTGACGTCAGTGTAGTGGTCGACGATCATTGAAGGTAAAGACTAGGGCGACCATCGTAAAGAATGGCGATCGACCCCTGGGTTTGTTGAAGAGGAAGGGGAAAGAGTTTTCTTGAGGTTTTTTTTTTTTTTTTTTTTTTTTTAAAGGTGAAAAATGAAGTAAAAAAATAGGTTTATATATAAATAATTGGGGATCAAAATGACGTTGTTTAGGGTTGGGAGGATCCACATGTGACCCGACTACTTAACCCAAGATTCACGCAATCGACCTATGACCCAGTTCCCTTTTTACCTTTGATCGAACTAGTTGAACCACCCTAGATTGGTCCGGTTTAAGTAAAATTTTTTTTTAAATTTTTTGAATTATTTTTTAACATTATTTTTGTTATTTTGAATTTTATCATTAATATTTATGCATGCTAAAATATTTAAATTTATTAGAATAAATTTTGTTGTTTTTATAATAATAATTAGTAAAAATGAAAACAAAAAAATAAAAATAAATAATGAAATATGTAGTTAAATTTTTTTATAATTTTGTTAAAATTTGAAATAAATCTTACAAAATAATAATAAAAATAATTAATAATTAATGATTATGATCTACTACTAATAATAATAAATGGTTTCTAACCTTTGATAATTTGAAAAAATTAAAAATAGAAAAAATAAGAATAAAAATAATTAATAAAAATAAGAAAAAAATATAAGAAAAGAAAATTTTTATCCAACGATGAGATTCAATGGTATTTCGAGTAGTAATATCTACGAAATCTCTAAGTGAAAAGATTTTTTTTCTTAAATAGTACCAATATATTAGATTATTTATAAAATGTTTTCAATACAAAAATTTTTTTCCTTTTTTTTTTGCTATAAATAGTAAATAAAAGTTAACTAATTTGTTAAAAAATAAAATGAGGAAAAAAATTTTATCCGATGACAAGATTCTAAAATATTTTAAGTAGTGATGCTTTACAAATCTCTAGATGAAAACATTTTCTTAAATATTACTAGTATATTGGTGTTATTATAAAATTTTTTTCAATATGATAAAAATTTCCCTTTTCTTCAAAATAATAACAATAAAAATAAAAACTAATATTTTTTTAAACAAAATAAAATGTATGCATTAACATATTATCATTTGCATTGCATGCATAATTTTGTTTTTATGGAAAGTAAATATAAACCGCCGATGATAAGATTCTAAGGTATTTCGAGAAGCAATACCTAAAAAATCTTTAGATGAGAAAAAAATTCTTCTAATGATACCAACGTACTGAAATATTTTAAGAATTATTTTAATAAAATAGTTCTAATTTTTTTCTTGAATAAAACGAAACAACAACAACAACAACAACAACAATAATAATAACAAAAGAAATAACTAAAATTTCAATAAACAAAAGAAGTCAAGGAAATTATTGTTTTTGTCAATATCAAAAGATAACATGTCTTTAATTAGTATTGTTTTAAACGGGCATTGTGAGGGTGCTAATCTTTCCCTAACTTTCAGACCTAAACTATTTTACAAACCCTAAAATTATTATTTTTAATATATTTTAATTAATCTTAAATTTTTGTTAAAAGAATTTATTTTAATAGGAGGCCAATCACACCTAGCCAAAAAAAGATTTGTGGCAATTCTATTTTTTTTATTTTTTTTATTTCGTTTTCAAATTCACTAGGTGGCTTCAAAACCGTTATGACAGTTTAACGACTTTGCTAAGGACACCATTTTTTTGAGATTCAAGCCAAAATTAACTACGTTTTTTTTCTTAAATTTGCTTTAAACAATCTTAATCAATATTTAATTTTAAGTTCCTAGATTTTGATTCCTTTTCACTAAAAAAAATCAAAAATAAAAAATAAATTAAAAACAAAAAAGAAATTTCATATGTATTTTTTGTGCCTTTTGTTCATTTTTATTTATCTGTATATATTATTCTCAATAAATTAGGAAATATTTGCACACACAATGACACGTTGCACTTCATGCATGAGCTCTATACTCATGCTCTGTCCCTTATAAGAGGAAGTAAAGTATTCATGCTCTCGTGAGGTAATAACCTTTACAATAATAAGCTAGATACTTTCAATCAAATTGAACCATTTTCATTTGTAGCCTATAATTAGTGAGAATCGGGGTGTCTTACTAGTTCAACATAGATGATAGTAAAGAATAATTTAAGAACCTCTAGATATGTGTCAAATCCAAACTAAGTATGTAATAAGTCGTAGAAAGCCGATCTTAGGTAAAGCTTCACTTACCTAGTTGTAGAAAATACCTAAAACCAAAACGTGTAGGAATAAAAGTCGTGTGTAATAAAAACAAAAAACAAAAAATCTCACCAAAAACAAAAAAAATATATATATTTTTTTCAATGTCAAACAACATCTTCACACTAACTTAATTTTGTTTTCTTTTTTCTTTTACATAAATCATATCATATTATTTTGCATCGGATATTTTCTCCAGGACATCTTTCCCTTGAAAAGTTGTTCATGGATTCCTTAGAACTATAGATTTACTTATCCTTCATCAATGTCCCGTGAGGATCATATAATGAAGTATATATTTGGTAAAAAAAAGCCTAATAAAAGAATGGAGATTGCTTACCTACCAGTTATATGTCTAAGTTACCTAATAAAGTACATTTAGATCTCACATAAAATAATTTAGAAGATTTAGTCATCATCTAAAGTCAGTTAAGTGAAGAAAGAAAAGAAAGCTTTTGTAAGAAGTACGAGCATACTGTATCCCTCATTCTAGAAGTGATAGAGGAATAGTTGGTCAGGGTAGCTATATAGTTTTAGGACCCGTCCTATAGATGCTTTACTTTTAATCATAAAGATTTAGTGCTAACCATTGAGGTGTAGTCGATTTTGCTTGGGATAAAATTACAGTGTTTGGATAAAGTGTTTACCCAAAAGCCAAAATCAAGTTATTGCAAAAAATTGGCCAAGCTTATGGAGGTCAAAGTGGAAACTATAGATTCCTTCACAAAGCCTAAAGGTGAACATCTCGATATATATTGAGACTTTTTTCATAATTTTGTTCAATGACATCTAGATGATGATCAAGGTATGGTTGTGTTTACCTTAGCATTGTATCGCATGGTGATTTTTTTGAAGACTTTGGGTTATATCAAGATAATGGTAGACCTTTTTGAGCAAATTAAAACTTAAGCAATTAATCTTATACTAGCATTCCTATCTGAAACCATCAGGTCATTGAATTTCTATTGACAAAATAAAAAAGGATGATTCATAGGGTATGCACTATTGTTATTTATATGGGTCAGAAGTCATTTCAAGTGTAGAAAAAGTGCATTCTCAAAGCTATATCTTCAAAACAAGGCACCAATTGAAAAGTTTCGTAAAAGTCAATGGCCAACATCGAAGACTAAAGAAAAATGGGTTTTATTCTTGTGAAGGTTTATTAGGGATGAAATAGAATAGATGGTGCTATGGATGCTCTGTGTGCCCATGTTTTATCGAGAAGGAAATGAATTATGGATACCATTATTAGGACTATGAGGTGTTGTAAGTTATGCTCCATTAATGGTGCTTAGGCAATTCGATGCAAAGTAATTTGTTCCTACCACTTATGACCTGATTCAAATAGAATTCACTAACGGAGAGCCTAATCCACCAAGCATGGAAGAAAACACAAAGGATGAGATTAGGGTCTTCCTCTATAAAATCACTCATAATTACCAAATTTGAAAAACAAAGTGACTCAGAGATATAGTGTTCCATCATAATAGCAACTCACATCAATTAACCTTTGACAGAAATGTAATTATAATAAGTCAAGCTTGTCAAAAAAATAGAAGCTAAAAAAGAGAAAATTTAAGACTTCACGAGAAGATGAAACAATTAAAAAATAAAAAAAAGTATAATAAAGCAAATTAGAGGTCATAAAAGAATGGGATGTAGCCAACAATGATTTAAAATATCCGCACTAAGAAAATAAGAGATTACAAGTCTAATTCAAGATTGAAAAAGTTACCAAGTCTTACTTTAGTTGACAACATAAAATAGATGAATTTCGAGAGAAAATGAACCTGTGGAAAGGCAAAGCTCAAGAAAAACAAGAAGAGGTCACTAGAATTTCTCAAGAATGTCAGAATTGAAAAGGATTATACTTTACAGCTTTAGTAAGATTGGTTAAATGCCAAAAAGAAAAAGAAAGATTGAAGGTTATGCTCACAAAAAAAAAAGAAAAAAATAGCTTGAAGTACTAAAGAAAAAAGAATTACTTCACCAGGTGATCTAAGGATTAAAGCTGCAATTACAGGACCATAAAAACCATATTTCAGCAATAATAAATGAGTGTCAAATAAGGGAAAAAGATTAAATTTCACATGTGATTCAAAAAGAGATGCCCGAATGAGATTGAGGTTAAAAAGCTTAGGAAAACAATAGTACATAAAATACCTGACTAGTCAAGTTTGCAAGATAGTGAAGAAAGTATGAAACATGGTTAAAAAAGTAAATGCGTTAAGGCAAGAAATCAATCCCATAGAAAAATATGGACAACGCCTAGTGAACTTTCTAGTTAAGGCGAAGAATCATTATGAGCAAGTCAAATATTTCTATGGATATAATTCTAAGATGATAAATCTCATGTAACAAAAGCTATATGGAATCAATTAAAATTTCTAGTGTTAAAATTCATCAAAGAGTAAATATCTCTCACTTGTATTCATGTATCATGTGCACCATTTTTAATAACATTATTCTTTTAAAAATATCACAAAATAAACAAAAAATAAAATTTTCAACCCATGGTATTTTGATTTTTAAAAATTTATGGTAATAACAGTTCAAGAACCTGCCCATAAAAAATTTTGACTCAACCTACTCGTCATTTGTACAACACCAGAGCTTAGATAAGGATCATAGAACAAGAACATGCCAGTTAATTTGAAAGGATTGAAAAGTTTTAAGAAAAACTAAAAAAGGATCTTAGTAAGATAATGGACATACTCAAGAATCTTGAAAAAAGAAAAGCATTAGAGGGAGATCTTAACTTTTAAGAGCAATTGCTAAACACGGGGGATCCTATATACCCTTTAGAGTTTGAGCCACGATTGACCCAACTTTCTCAAGGAGCCAAAGTGTAAATTCTTACTGCTAAAAGATATTCTTATCCTTATCCAAGAATGACATCCACACCTACTTTAGGATAATTTTAAAATTTAATTAATCTCGTTATGGTGAAAAAATCATCTAAGCCAATCCTAATTTCAGACTTGGATAATCCTAGAGAGAAAGAAAAGATGATGAAAATATTTGAAAAAGTAAAAGATACCAATGCTTATCAAAAGATGAAATTATTAGAAGAAAGATTTAAGGCAATATCATAACGTATAGATCCATAGACTTATAGCTACAGATAAATTAAGGAGTCACCACCAATCTTTTTTATCTAGGTGTAATTGATCATCTAATGAATCTATCTTTTTAATAAGCTCCTAAGCTTAATTAAATGTCTCTAAATCGACACACGAATCTCTAAAATACAAGAACATAGCATAATTCTATTGCTTCAACACAAGCATGCCTTGGCCTAATATATGATCATTCAATTCGAGTATTCATATTTAATCAAAATAGATTTTTACGGGTTATAATGTAGGCTATGGTGATGGGTCATGAAAAAAATGGGTAAAATAGACTCAAAATATATCTTTAAAAGGTTCAAACCGAATGATCATTTCTATCATGTGATACAACTTGGCATTTTACCCCATTCTACATCATTTCACTATTTTTTTCATTCATCTTAATCCTCACAAAAAGACCCTCATTACTTTGACCCAATTCATTTATGGCATTCATTTTTCTTTTTTTCTTTTTGTAAGAGGTTTTTCTTCCCATTCTTTTTTTTTTACTATCTATCTTTGAGGTCTTTTACAATCTTTTATCTCTTTCCTTTTTCAAATAGGTTTTTCCCAAAATTTATCCCTCAATATAGAGGGTGATCCTTGGTTGAGGTTCTTTTAGTAAAAAAAAAACTCATAATAGGCTCAAAATAGGTTGCAATGGATGGTTTTATGAATAGTAAAAGAAATATAATCATTTTCCATTTCAAACATAAATGTTTTCTTTAAATATTATATATTGGACAAAGATAAACTTATGGATCATTATAAGGGATTGTATATCTTCATGACATATCTATTTCATATCTGCTAACATTTTTTTCTCAAAGAATCTCTACAGATCAATATGAATGAGCTTCCAAAATTAAATCCCAAAATTATTGTTTATTATTATCTAAACATTCATCATTTGAAATTTGAGAATGGAAAAACAAAGAATGAAATAATAGTTTGAATGAAAGAGAAAATGTAACGAAATGCATCAACTTGCCTTTTAGTAAAATGATAAAAAATAAAATCCTATCACGTAAAAAAAATCTTAACATTACTCTGAAAGAAATCTTAAAATGATAAGCAACATCCAACCAGCCTTAACATCCTTATTTTTTTTAAATTATGCCTTCGTGTGATCAGGCAAAAAATTTTTATTGACATCTAACCCCTTGATTCATCGAAACTCACCAAGCCTTTTTAGATCAAACTTTGAACTTTGTGTTTCAAAGCAGTGTAAATTTCAATATAATGACCTATGTTTCTATTATGGTAATGCATGTGGCATTAGCATCATAAAAATTTATGATAGGGTGGCTTCAGTAGTTTTAGAATAACTAGAGATACCAAGTTACTTTTGACTAGTTTTATAAATATCTTAGTGTAAGTCATGAGGATATAATTGATGTGAGCTTTTTCTTGGTTATTCTAAGATATTCTCAAATCACTTGATTGGTTGTTAGGCCTAGACTTATATACAGGTTTTTGAAAGGTTGGTTAGTAGATTGATGGGTAAGCTAGTTGTGGATATAGTTGGTAAAGGGCTTGCACAATACCATTAACTGTGGGATAATAAGCAGGATGAATAGATGGTGGATATAAAGTATTACTTCTGAATTATTGCCCATCAAAATTCATAACTTGGATTCAATTTTTTTTTTAGGCAAGTTTTTTTTTTGGTACTGATAGTCTCTTATTCCTTAAGCTTATCCTTCTTGATAGCATTTTCAATAATTGTTTTTGAAATCACCATATCAATGAAGTTTTTCATTACATTCTCTATCATCTTTTTATAGTAAAAAGATTTTAAAGTACTTACAAATAGCATCATAGTCTCTTTCTTAATCAAAGGTGGTTGAACTCGAGCAGTCATATCCTTTCACTTTTAGACATATTTCTTAAATGATTCAGTCTCTTTTTTTTCTATATCTTACAAATAAATGATTAAAGCTAGATCTATTATATACCGATACTGACTGATAAAGTCACAGGTCAACTCACTTCAATAATGAATGCAAGTCTTATCCAATTGGACATATTATCTAGTAGCAAAGCTAGTGAAGCTATCTTAGAATATATGCATTTGCAACTTTCATTATTAGCATAGACAGCTATTTTTTTATGGTACATGGTAATGTGGGTTATTAGATACTTTGTACCATCATCTTTTCAAACTTTAGTACTTTAAACTTTGGAGGAATAATGACATCTAGAACTAAACAGTGCCTAGCAACATCCACAAAACTATAAAAACTAATTTTCTCCATTACTTGTAACCTTTCTTTAAGCATATTTATCTTCTTTTCAGCTATTGAGTTCTTCAATGACTCACCATTTTTATTTTTAATTTCTCTTTTTCCTTGAAACTATCTAAGTTAAAGACTTGGACTGGCTTTACTACCTTTTCAATAAAGATAGAATTTACATAACTCTAGTAATGCCTTGAATTTTAAACTGATAGCATTTCGAGGTATGTATACGTTATAGGGTATGTGAATTGTTACGTAAGAATGCCTTGTGTGGACTGGGCCTAAGATGGGCCATAACTAGGAGGATAAAGCAAATCAGTAACATCTTGTGAATGATGGTCTTGCGGGCTACCATTTTCCTCTACACTCTTTCCCTTATTCAATTTATTCAAGGCTTTCAGAATCTTATCAACTCTTCTTCAAATTTATCTTGAGATTTCTCTATATTCTCAAAATGATTGGCATTATCATGTTTCATTTGTCTAGCTCTTATTTTGGTGTTGTATTGATGGTGAATGGGTTGAACTAGATTCTTAGACGGTGGAGCTATCTGTGAACCTTGTATATCATGATTAATATGCTAATGTTATTGATTTAACCTTTTTAATAATATTATTTACATGAATGAATGAATGCATAAACAATGTATGAATGCATGTACTGACATGTCACATTATAATGCATGGATGAATATATATTAGGGATACTAGAATAAGAATACAACATATAACAACTTAATTAAAAAGGATCAAATAACATTAGTCATAAAGGTGATATGAATGAAGCTCAAAAGATCCACTCATATGTCTTAATTAGGGTTACATTCTAATGATGGTAGATATGGCTCTAACCTAAGGTTAACTTCTTATGTTTCATTACATATGGTTTGGGTTAAATTTGAAGGTTCCAAAATTGTTTTCACATCATTGTCCATCATAAACTAGTAAGACCTTCCAATCCTTGTCAATTATAGGCTATAATGGAAAGGATTCAAATTGAGTAAGAGTATTTCATTAGCTATTGCAGAGATTATCATTTCACAAGAATGTAAGTACTATACTCCCTTCTAAAAAAGATAAAATTTGGGTATAAAATTCATATGATGCACATGCTTGTGATAATGTGTGTGAAAGAATACATATATCTTGATTCGCAATTTTCACAAGCCAAGCCAAAAAATAAAAAATAATAAAAATAAATGCAAACAAAAACAATGAATAATTTAAGACCAAGCAAACAAAAAATTAGGATAATTCAAAATTAACAAATGGCCTGACTCCAGAGTCTCCAATGGAGTCGTTAAATTATCATAACGTATAAATCCGTAGACCTATAGCTAGACACAAACTAAAGAGTAGTCGTTAATCTTTTTTATCTAGGTGTGATTGGTCACCGAATTAATCTATCATTTTAAGGAACTCCTAAGCTTGATTAAAGGTCTTTAAAGAATAGGTTCTGATCTACCAATTAGAATAGAGTTTGAGAGTTATGTTACATATGGAGAAGGTCATAGTACCCTTACATATCCATCTGAAGGATAGTAACATTTTATTTTAAATTATCCTAACGTCTTAATTTTAATGGTCTTAAATTTAATATTGAAAATAATTTTTAAGATTTCTCGATCAACCTAGTAAAATTCTTAAAAATATTTTTTCATCTCAAAAGTATTCAAGAATCTTATTTGTTTTCTTAAAGAGACATTGTCGTCGAAAAGCTTAATCAATTTTATTTTTTTAATTTTATTTTAATTGAAAATATATCTAATTCTTTCACCATTTGAGCTAAAATTAGAAATATTTTTTCACTTAAAAATATCTTAGATAATCACCCATTTATGATTACTAAGAATTTCATCATCGAAACTTATTTTTATTTTTATTTTTATTTTTAAATTTTTCACCATTTTTGTTTATTTAAAAAATTTTATTTATTTATTTCAAAAAATTTCACTATTTAAGTCTATTTAGAAAATTTTCTTTTTAATTTCCTAATCCTTTGAAAGAAAATAAAATGACAATTATTTTTTTTTTAAGTCTCATTTAAATTCTTTCACCATTTGAGTTGAATCTAAAGAAATTTTTTACCTAAAGATTTCTTAAAAAATTTATCATTTAAAATTTCTAAGATTCTCATCATTGGATAATTGTCAAATATTTTCAACCAAATTTTTAAATTATATTTTTTATTTTTTATTTTTAACTGTTTTTTGGAAAAGAATACAAATACGTTTATTAAAATTTTATCTGAATTATTTCATAATTTAGGTAAAGTTTAGAGAAATTCATCACTTAGAGATTTATTAAAAAATGTACTATTTGAAATTTTTAAAAATCTCATCATTGGATAATAAGTATTTTAATTTCAAAATTTTTATTAAATTTATGCTTTTTTATTTTTTAAAAAAGAATAAATATTAATTATTGATGTTGAAATTTTATCTAAATTTTTTCTCCATTCAGATTAAATTTAGAAAATTCTCTCTTTTAAAAATTTCTAAAAAAATCATTCATTCATGATTTTTTAGAATTTCATTATCAAATCAATATTCTTGAATTTTAAGTTTTCATCCCTAAAAAAATAATAATAAATTTTTTATAATTTAAAAGAAAATTATTTAAACTTTTATAATTACTATTATATACTTTATCCATGTCAACTATGAAAATACTTTTCTAAAACTATGCATCAAAATAAAATGACTAACCAAGAAATGATAGAATCACAAAATAAGTAGGAAAAGACAAATAAGTACCAAAAGTGGGAATTGGAGTTTGTAAGCATGTGGGCTTTTGAACTAAAATCTCTCAAAAATCTATTTGTTGGCTCTATCAAATATTTTTACTTTTCTTGTTTGCTCCTTTCTTTTTCTCGTTTGCTTATCTCTTTTTTAGACTTTCAGTCAAGGCACTTCTTTCCTTGCTTCTTCCCACAAGCTGGTAACTCTACACGATGGTTTGTTGCATGTCACTACTATAAACACAAGCTGTGCTAATTTTTTCCCCAAGTTTCGCTGAGTATTTTCTCTATTTCACTAATGATTTCTTATGTGTCCTTTCGCTAATGATTAATAGGTTTATTTATAGGTGAAAATTTCAATCCAAATAGTGCTTCAACTCATATTGAACTCTTTATAAAGTCTATCTGATAGTTGATTATGACTAAATTTAATTTTTTTAAAAAACTTTTTATTTAATCAAACAATCCTTTTTCAACTAAGTCCCTATCATTTTTTATTTTTTTATTAAAAATAATAAATAAAATAAAATAAACTTTAAACCTCAAACAAAATAGGGTGTCTACAGGCCAATAAGGAAATGAATTTTTATGGTTTCATGGACGTAGCCAAGCTTTGTTTGGTCTCGAACATAGTCATTCCACCCAAATTCAAAGTCCCTAAGTTTGAAAAAAATGATTGCTCAAAATGCCTATTGACTCATATCACCATATATTGTCATAAGAAGATGGCATATGCTCATGACGAAAAACTACTAATGCACATATTTCAGGATAATCTTATGGGTTCTACAACTAGATGGTATGTTCAACTAGACATGACTTGTATCCATTATTGGAAAAAGCTCACAGGGGCATTCTTTACACAATATTGGCATATCATAGATCTAGCCTTAGATCATCTGTCATGAAAAAAAAGGTAACAGAAAACTTTAAAGAGTACACACAAAAAATGAAGAAATGTAGTTGTACAAGTATAACCTTTCGTCACTTAGAAAGAGACAACTATCCTATTGTGAATACTTTAAAAGTATCTTACTATGAAAGATTGATTGACAATGCAACCAAGAATTTTACAGATTTGATGATATTAGGTGAGATTATTGAAAAAGCCATAAAATATGGTAAGCTCGATATAAGAGAGACAAACGAAGCAAAAAAAAGATAGAGTTCCTAAGAAAAAAAATAAAGCCCAATCAATGAACTACATGAGGCAACAGTTAAGAGGTTTCACTTCATACCTTGCACCAGTATACAAAACTTATTACCCTCTCATAAATAATATTACAACCACATCTCACTCATATCAACCATATCAGTTGATACAATAACCAGTTTATCCACTTTATTTTTAACCATCCTTTTAGACACTTACCTATGCATACAACTATCCTCTTGTACCTACTAAACTATAATGGAGACCTAATCGAAGTAATGGTCTAAAAGCCCCAAGAAATACGTAAGAAAAAATCACTTTTAACCCTATTTCTATAACATACATAGATATGTACCTTTGACTTGTTGAGAAACATTTGTTAGCCCTTATTATTGTTGAACTTTTGAAACCTCTATTTCATAAATGATATGATCCCAATGCACATTATAATTATCATTATGAAAACCCAGGCCATTTTACTAAGAATTGTATTACTTTGAAGTGTAAAGTGCAAGGGTTAATTAATGAATGGGTGTTAAACTTTGATACCAGCCAAAGAGGGACCCCAAATGTTAATGAAAACTTTTTATCAATCATGTTAGGCCGTCAATAAATGCTTTGATTAATAGGCAAACATGCCATGTGAAGCAGGGGATAAATGAAGTCAAAACTCTAATAGCTAATGTGTTTAAAGCCCTAGTCAAGGTTGATATGTTGAAGTTAATAAAGCCTCACAATTGCTCCAGAATGATTAACTCAACCAAGAGTTGCAATTATCACAAAGGTATTTTGGGATATTCTATTGAGAATTGTGACTAATTCTATCAAGAGGTGTAAAAGTTGATGGATAGGGGTTAGATAAATTTTTACAAAGAAAAAAATTTTGATGAAAGCTGAAATATCTACTATTGATTTAAAGAATAAGTTTATGCATAGATCAGTGACTATCTATTATGATGAAAAGTCGATCCCAAGATCAAAAAAGCCCATCTCCTGATCAATAGTGACAATTAAAATCTCTAGCCTTTTTTATATCAGAATGATAAAGCAGTATCATGAAAGTATGATTGTGATGTTGTAGTAAATTCAAATACTACAAACATAATGGATGTAAAAGGTATGACCTAAAATGGGAGATGTTACACTCCAAAAATGCTAGAGAAAGATAAGAAATAAAAAGCAAATGTTAAAAAAAAATAAAAAAATCAAAGTAATCTTGTAGCATTCCCTGATAAAGAATATCATAAGCCAGTCTCTAAGAATGAAGCTAGTAAATTTTTAAAACTAGTAAAACATAATGAATATAGCATGGTTGAATAGTTGAACAAGATACCAGTCAAAATTTTGCTATTATCGCTATTGCTAAGCTTAGAGTCACACCATAATGCTTTACTTAAGGTATTGAATCAAGTATATGTGTCCCACAATATATCTATTGAGTACATAAAACAACTTGTTAGCAATCTAACAATTTCAAACTACATCTCTTTTAGTGATGAAGAGATTCATCTAAAGAAAAAAGAAATACTAAGGCTTTTCACATTACTGTGAAGTGTAAAAGTCATATAATGTCTAAAGTTCTTATCAATAATGGCTCATTAATTAATGTCATGGCTATGACTACTTTAGTAAAACTACTTGTTGATGGATCTTACATGAAACCTAGTCATATAGTAGTTTGAGCCTTTGATGGGACTTGAAAAAAGGTGTTGAAAAATATAAAAATGTCATTATAAATTGGTCCTTGCACCTTCGATGTAAAATTCTAAGTTATGGATATCTTCCCCTAATATAATTGCTTGTTGGGTAAATCATGGATTCATATAACAAATGTTGTTCCACCCTCATTGCATTAGAAAGTTAAATTCATTATTGATGAAAAGCTTACGTGTGTAGCAAGAAAAAAAAAGATTTACTAGTAATTCAACTAATAAATACTCCTTATATAAAAGCAACAGATGAAGTCCTGAGTACTCTTATAAATCTTTCGAGATTGTTAACGTAATATATATGGCTAAAAGATCTAAATTATATTTACTGAACTTATTTATGACTACTAAAATGGTCATTAAGTAGCTTACCGGGATGAGATGACAACTTGGAGCTAAACTTGAAAAAAAATCTATAAGGAATCACGAAGCCGCCAGCAATGTATGATAAGAAAAATATATTCGACTTGGCTTATAAATTGACAAAAAAAGATAGAATGAAAATGATGAATAAGAAGAAAAAAAATAGCTAATCTTAAGGGATATAACCTAAAGTCAGAGCTAATGGTCATTCCTTACTTCTATGACTTTTTCCATTTGAAAGGTTATATTTAACCAAATCCATTTGAAGCCCTAAATGTAGAGTTAATTGAAGTTTTTTTTTAGTTAGCCATTCAAATGGTGGATATGAAAATAAAAAATGATCAAGATGAAGAGCTGTTCGTGCGCTTTTACCCTTCAAATTTCTAGTTGAACAATTAGAAAATCATGAAGCTACTTGTTGTCTTTAAAACTTTTAAAAAGTAATCTACTATGAAACTTTAAATCTCTAATTACTCTCTATGAGCATTAGGAGATCTTTTGTGGTGCGTTTATGTTTATTGTTTTAATAAAAGACTTAGAAGATGCATTTGTATTTCTTCTCTTTGCTTTCACTTTCATTCATTCAATCCGTTTCTTTTTTCGTTCTACTTTAATCATATTCTTATTATCCACTTTTATATGTCAATATTCTTTTCATCTCACCCCTTGTAGGATCCTGAATAATAAATTCAAAAATAATCATGATAATAACCTTGAATTTGATTTTAAAAACCCAATTCATGTTAATGAACTTAATAACGAAGAAGATTCAGATAATTACAAATTGCCTCTTGATTTGTTGAAATTAATAAAACATGAAGATAAACCAATCGAGCCCTACCAAAAAATTATCAAATTAGTGAATTTGAAGGATGATGAAAATAAAAGAAAGATTAAATTTGGTATGTCTTTTTCACCAGCTAATAGGCAAAGGCTAAAAGAACTACTTCAAGAATATGTAGATGTATTCGCATAGTCTTACTAAGAGATGCTAGGACTCAATATTGATATTATAGATCATAAATTACCTTTAAAATCAAAATGCAAGCCAATACAACAAAAGCTAAGGCGCTTGAAGCCAAAAATGCTGTTAAAAATTAAAAATGAGATGAAAAAGTAATTTGACATTAGATTTTTGAAGGTGACAAAATATCTCAAATGGGTAACCAATATAATGCAATTTTCAAAAAGGATAGAAAGGTGAGAATGTGTATCGATTATCGAGATCTAAATAGGGTGAGTCTCAAGGATAATTTTCCTCTACCTTATATCGATACCCTAGTTAATAACATTGCTAGGTATTCCATATTTTCCTTTATAGATGGCTTCTCAGGCTATAATTAGACTAAGATAGCTCAAAAGAATATAGAGAAAATAATATTTATGATCATGTGAAGGACATTCTATTACAAAGTCATACATTTTAGGTTAAAAAATGCTAGTACTATTTATTAAAGAGCAATGATAACTCTTTTTCATGACATAATGCATAAAGAGATAAAAGTGTATATAGATGATATGATTACAAAATCTCGTGAAGGAGAAAACTATGTAGTTAATCTCAAAAAATTGTTTGATAAGTTGAAAAGATTCTAGCTGAAGTCAAACCTTGTCAAGTATACATTCATGCTAAATTAAAAAAACTGTTAAGCTTTGTGGCTAACGAAAGGAGAATAGAAGTGGATCCAAACAAAATATGTGGTATTTAGAACTTATCCCTTTCGTATGCCTCAAAATAAGTGAGGGGCTTTATGGGATTTTAACTATATTGCTTATTTCATCTCTCAACTCACTTATAAGTGCGATCTCATTTTCAAACTTCTTAAAAAACATGAACCAAAAGAATGGAATGATGAATGTTAAAAAGCTTTTGATAAAGTCAAAAAATACTTATCAAATTCACCCATGTTGATACTACCAATTCTAGGAAAGCCTTTAATTTTATACTTAACAGTATATGAAAATTCAATAGGATGTGTGTTAGGACAAAGAGATGAAACTAATAAGAAAAAACTAGCAATCTACTACTTGAGTAAAAAGTTCACTGATTATGAGTCTAAGTATTTATCATTAGAGAAGATATGTTATGCACTAACTTAAACAGCTTGAAAACTTAAGCAATACATGCTTTATCACACTATTTGGCTAATAGCAAAGTTAGATCATATCAAGTATATCTTCGAAAAGCCTTTATTGATAGGGAGAATAATGCGATGACAAGTTATACTTTCAAAATATGATATTATTTATGTAACTCAAAAGGCAATTAAAGAAAGTGAAATAGTCAAGTTTTTTGTTGATAATGCAGTCAAAGATTATAAATCAATAAAGCTAGATTTTTTTGATGAAGAAGTGATAGTCATTGAAAAGAATGAACTTATTAGGAAGTTTTAGAGGATGTATTTTGATGAAGCTACTAATCTTTTAGGTCATAGTATTGGGGTAATTGTGATATATCGTGATGGACACTATTATCCCATCATAGCTAGATTGAATTTCAATTGCATCAATAATATGGTTGATATGAGGCTTGTGTTATGGGTTGGCAAGTAAAAACTGAAAGAAAGATCAAAGAGTTAAATGTGTTTAGAGATTCAGTATTGGTCATTTATCAGTTACGAAGTAAATGGAAAATGAGACATTTGAAGTTGATCCAATACCATAAATATATTTCTAAGTTAGTTAAGCAATTTGAATAAGTTTAGTTCGAGTATCTGCCTAGAGAGAAGAATCAGATTGTTAATGCACTAGCTACTTTGGCTATAATGGTCAAGATAAATATAAATATTGAGATCCAACCCATCAAGTTGGACATAAAGAATGTACCAGCATATTGCTCAAGTGTCAAAGAAGAAGTTGATGGGAAGTCATGGTATCATGACATTATGCAATACATCAAAAGTCAATAACACTTAAAATATATAACAAAAAATGATTAAAAAATTATCAAAAGGCTAGCTATGAGTTTTTTCCTTGATGAAAATATCTTTTACAAAAGAAATTGAGATCAGGTACTTTAAAATATATAGATACAATTGAAGCAAAAAAATTCTTGAAGAAATACATAATGAGGTTTACAGGGCACATACGAATGATCACAAGATGGCTAGATAAATTATGAGAGTTAACTATTATTAGTTGACAATAAAGAGTGACTGTATTGATTATGCTAAAAGATGTCATAAATGTCAGATTTATGCTAATAAGATTCATACTCTTTAATAAGCTTTACACATTTTGTCTTTTCCATGGCCATTCTTTATGTGGGGCATGGATGTCGTCAGTCTGATCACTCCAAAGGTTTCAAATAGGTATAGATGCATATTTGTAATGACTGATTATTTTATGAAGTGGGTAGAAGTTGCATCATATGCTAGCATAACCCAATCAATGGTATGTAAGTTCATGAAAAAGAAAATAATATGTAGATATGAGCGTTCAAAAATGATTATTTTTTATAATGTCAATAACTTGAATAGTAAAACAATGAATAAAGTGTGCACTCCATTCAAGATCCATCATCATAATTTGGTATCATATCATCCAAAGATAAATAGGATGGTAGAAACCGTACATAAGAATATTAAAAAGATCTTGGAGAAAATGATTGATACTCATAAAAACTGACATAAGAAGTTGTTTTTTGTCTGGTATGCTTATAGAACATCAATCAGAACCTCTACCGAGGCTATTAATTTTTGTTGGTCTATGAAATAAAAGCTGTGTTACCAGTTGAAGTGAAGATTTCTTCATTGAGAGTTTTGATGAAAGTAGAGCTAGAAGAAGCAAAACGGATTCGGAATCACTACGAACAATTAAACTTCATTAAATAAAAGAGACTTACAACACATTGTCATGGTCAACTGTATCAGAAAATGATGATAAAAGTACATGATAAGAAAATTTACCTTTTATCACTTTTGAAAAAAGGACTTAGTGCTAAAAAAAATCTTTCTAAGTCAATATAATAATTGAAAAAAATGGATACCAAATTGGGAAGGTTCATAGTGGTAAAAAAGGCCTTTCTCGGTAAGGCATTAATCTTGGCAAAAATGGATGAAAACAATTTGCTTACTCCTATAAACTCAAATAGTGTAAAAAGATATTTTGCTTAAAAAAAAAAAGTAAGGGAAAATGACATATCTAAATTGAAAACTTGAAAAGATAGCTTTAGATATAAAGAAGAAGTATCATCAAGAGATAACCTCATAATAAAAGGGCAAATGTAATTTAACGAACTTTGAAGAATCAAGAATGTCATCTAACTGAGTTTTGGAGAAAGAAGTCAAGAATATTTTGTTCATATGATTATCTTGTAATCATTACTTGGGTACCTTTATTCCTATCTAAACACTTTTGTTTTCATGCACTTTATTGATTGGATTAAATATGCTTTCTTTCATTTGAAAATAATGCCTATCCATTCCTCTATCTCATTTGCTAACTTTGTCCACCCTACAAATGAGTAAGAGAAATGTGATGCATTTTATTTGTCTTGAACTTAAAGTGATAAAAAAGTAACCAATAACGTAGAAGATCCTAGCATTACTTTTTTAAAATTGATAAAAATAGGTAGAAAATGACAAGAAAAGCATGACAGGACATTGATATTATAGAAAGAGGAAAAGATATTGTTAAAAATGATATGACCAAACATTAAGGACAATTTGGTACAATGGTAATTATTGAGAATTTTAATGACTAAAGTAAAAAAGGTGAGAGATTCTAAGAAACCTTTTACCACAAGTGAAAGTCAATAATTTGATTGCATTACATGCATTGCATTTAATGCATTTGGTACATGCATTCATGAAAGGTTAATATCACAAGTTGTAAAGATTTTTCATTTCTTACTGGAAAATAGATTTTTGGCCTTTGTAAAAGATAACAATCCAATATAAGACTTCAATCCTCAGAAGAAGGAAATTTGCTTTTTCAAAGATGAGATCTTAGTTTCAAGAAAAGATGAAATTTTTAAAGTGGTTGAGCTTTTGCTTAGAGAAGCTTTTCTAAAATAAAATTTTTAAAATTGTTGACCCTTTGCATATAGGAGCTTTCA
Source organism: Durio zibethinus (assembly GCF_047325235.1). NCBI lineage: Eukaryota > Viridiplantae > Streptophyta > Magnoliopsida > Malvales > Malvaceae > Durio > Durio zibethinus. The sequence goes on from NC_143163.1 coordinate 4,026,574, forward strand.
TTGTCAAGATTCGTAAGTCATTCAGGCAGAATATTTTAAATTGTCAAAAGTTATAAAGCATTTTCTTAAAGGAGGTTTTTTAAAGATCGAATTTTTAAAATGGTTAAGCCTTTGCTTAGAGGAATTTTTTCAAGATAAAATTTTTAAAGTCGTTAAGCTTCTGCATAAAAGAATTTTCATTATCAAGATTATAAATTTTTCAAGCATAATATTTTAAATTTTCAAAAAAGTTATCGAGCGTTTATTTAGAAAGGCCTTTTAAATTTTTCAAAAAATCATCGAGCCTCTATTTAGAGGAGTTTTTCAAATTATTAAAAATAAAAAAAAAATTTGTACTCAATGTTTCACCTTTTCAAACAAAATGCTAAAAATAAGCAAAAAAGGACAGCTGTAAATGCCCATTTTATTATTATTATTATTAGTAAAGAGAGACAGTTATAAACACCCATTTATTATTATTATTATTATTATTATTATATTGTTTTTTTTTTTTTTTTCTTTTTGGTTTCTTATTTGCCAAAAGTCCTAGTGCATTAAATGCACCCTTACTCAAAGTCCAAAATCTCAGTCATCACCAATCGCCAACAATCACCTGATACTTTTACCTAACTTGGTAGCATGGAATCTAGCCACCAAAAGTCTAGTGGCATTGAAAAACAATATAACTTTTGAAATTCTAAGATTTCAATCTTAAAAAAGCTTTATAAATAAAACTTCCTTCCTATAAATGAAAAATGAGGAAAAACCCACACATAAAAAGAAACACTAAAAAAAATAAAAATAAAAAACCCAAAAAATGAAAAACCCTGCCAGTATGCCTAAAAAAAAAAACTCACCGCAAAACTAAAAAAGAAACCTAAACAATACAAAACAATCCCTTCAGTGAAGGAACTCAGTGCCTGCCTACAAAAAAATCAATAAAAAAAATCAACAAAACAAAAAAATGGCTTAGAAACCAAAGGTTTCTTTTCAGATCTAGGGGGTTAAAAAAAATTTGTTGTAAAAGAAAGGTTAGAAATAGGAAGAGAAGAGGAAGAAGAGTGTTTAGGTGTTTTTTTAGGCTTTTCTAGTGCCAGCACAATGGTCGACGATCATTGAGAACAAGAAGCACAGCGGTCATGGCGATAGACAACAACTGGGGCTTAGGTCTATTAAAAGGGAAAATGAGAGTTTTCTGGAGGTTTTTTTTTTTAAAGAAGGGTGAAAATTGAAGTAAAAACATATATATTTATATATGAGCAATTAAGAATCAAAATAACGTCATTTAAGCTTGAGATGATCTGCGTGTAACTCAATAACCCAACCCGAAGTCTGTGTAACCAACCCATGACCTAACTCTCCTTTGACCTCAATAGTTTTAATTGAACTGACCTAGACTAGCATTGACCAGATTGTTGACTGGTTTGCTTCAGGTAAAATTTTTTTTAATTTTTTAATATTATTTTTGTTATTTTGAATTTTATCATTAATATATATGCATGTAAAATGTTTAAATTTGTTAGAATAAACTTTTGTTATTTTTATAATAATAATTAGTAAAAATGAATATAAAAAATAAAAATAAATAATGAAATATGTAGTTAAAATTTTTTATAATTTTGTTAAAATTTGAAATAAACCTTACAAAATAATAATAAAAATAATTAATGATTAATGATTATGATACTAATAATAATAAAAATGGTTTCTAACCTTTGACAATTTTTTTTTGAAAAAATTTAAATATAGGAAATAAAACCAAAAAAATAATTAAAAAATGCAAAGAAGGAAATTTTTATCTGATGTTGAGATCCAAAAGTATTTCAAGTAGTGATATTTACGAAATTTCTAGGTAAGAAGATTTTTTTTTCTTAAACACTACCAACATATTGAAATATTTTCAAAAAGTTTTAAATACAATAAAAATTTTCCTTTTTTTGGTGTAAAATAGTAAATAAAAATTAACTAATTTATTAAAAAATAGAATGATATAAAATGAGAAAAAATAAAATTTTATCCGATAATAAAATTCTAAAGTATTTTGAATAGGGATACTTTACGAAATTTTTAGTTGAGAATGTTTACTTAAATACTATCAGTGTATTGAAGTATATATAAAAATTTTTCAATATGATAAAAATTTCTATTTTCTTCAAAACAATAACAATAAAAATAAAACTAATATTTTTTTAAACAAAATAAAATATTTGCATCAACATTTTGTCATTTGTATTGTATGTATAATTTTGTTTTTACGAAAAGTAACCCAATGATAAGATTCTAAAATATTATTAAAAGTTATGCTTAAGAAATCTCTAAGTAAGAAAAAAATTTTCTAATGTTACTAATGTATTAAAACATTTTAAGAATTATTTCAATAAAAGAATTTTAACTTATTTTTCTCGAATAAAACATAACAACAACAACAATAACAATAATAATAATAATAATAATAAAAGAAAAAAAACCAAAACTTCAATAAACAAAAAAAGTCAAGAATATTATTTTTCAAACACCGAAACTAAGATTGTTTTTGTCAAAATCAAAGGATAACGTGTCTTTAATTTATACCATTTTAAACGGACACTATGGGGTGTTAATTTTTTTTCATACATAATCAACTCCTAGACCTAAACTGTCTCATAAACCTTAAAATTATATTTTTAATAAATTTTAATTAATCTTAAAAATTTTTTTAAATGATTTATTTTAATAGGTGATCAATCTCACTTAACAAAGAAAAATTAGTAGTGACTTTGTTTTTTTTTTTTAATTTCATTTTTAAATTCGTCAAACAGCTTCAAAACCATTACGACAATAATATTTAAGTATTCAATCAAAAATAAAAAATCAATTAATTATAGGTGAAGAGATCAAATTTAAATAAAAAATTAAAATTTAACAAATATAATATAATATCATTTTGACATACTTTCATTACTTGTAAGTGAGATTATCACATGAGTAATTCAATTAAGATATAAAACAAAAAGAACATAGAACAGTTTTGATATCACATTAATATTCAACTTAAAATTAATTAGTAGTTGGTAATAAATGAAAATGTGTAACATGAATAAAAAATTAAAATTTAAAAATGTGAATAATATCTCTTTAATATATTTTATTCTCCCATTTATGGAGAATCAGCAATTGAACAAAGGTGGACGACTTAGAGAAAACGTGAGCCTTGCATCGTTATTTCCATCGCCTACCCAAAGAAGAAAAAGGGTCAATTTGGCAGATTAGCACCATTTTCTACTTCCTTTCTCCCCTATATAAACCTGTTCCCCGAACTTACCAATGCCAAAAACATTGCATTGATCTACAATCTCTTTTATTTAAGTAATTAGTCTTGAAATTTGGCTGTAAACATGGGTTTCACATATGCTCATGGACTAGTCCTAGTTATGGCAGCAGCTGCTTCCATGTTGGAAGTGAGCATGGCTAATAATGACTGGGGCTCTAAGTCTAACTACACTGGCTGGGGTTGGGGTTAGGGTTGGGGCTGGAGCTCCAATAACAATCCCCTGAATGAAACAGAAGGACCCAACAAGATCATTGTTGGTGGATCAGAAAATTGGCACTTCGGCTTCAACTACTCCGAATGGGCATTCCAGAATGCACCCTTTTACTTTAACGATACTCTAGGTGAGTTAACAATATCATTCTTATCCATTTTCTCCACCCAAAACAAACCCTAAAAAGAAAAAAGAAAGAGGAAAGCTTATTATATTTTTGTTCAAATTAACTAATGGATGGTTAAATATTGGTTTCAGTGTTCAAGTATGATCCACCAAGCAACATTACATTTCCTCACAGCGTTTACTTATTCCCTGACCTATGGAGCTACTTGAATTGTAACTTGAAGAGAGCAAAGATGATCGCAAATGCAACCCAAGGAGGAGGGGATGGGTTCGAGTTTGCGCTTAATAGGTGGAGAACTTATTACTTTGCTTGTGGTGAACGTAATGGCTTCCATTGTAAGGTAGGCGGCATGAGGTTCATGGTGGTGCCACTATTTCGTTGGCACTACTAAATCCTTAGAGCTGATCGTAGAAAGTATCGATATCCAATAAGTGTTTTATTTTACTTTTTAACAAAATCAATGTAATAAGTCCAGGATTTAAATAAAGATATCTACCGTAATTAGAATATGAGTTACATTCACATATTTAACGGTCCGTTGTGGCTGCAAAATAACGTGATTGCAAAATATAATAGGCATAGCGGAACATTACAGCCGCTATTGTTTCTTTTTTTTCAAATAAAGATTGGATTATATCAAGCACCAAAACATTTACAGAACAAAGAAAAATCTTATATCTAAACCAATTCAACAAATTAAGGTATGTTAACTTTGTTATTAATGCGTTGTTTTTGTATATGTTTAATTAAAATTAGATTGCAAGTTGAATTATTTTTTGTAATTAACAAATAAAATTTATATTCATAATAATTCATAATATTTATAATCACAACAATTCATTATATGTTAATGGATCATTTTTAAAGGTGTACATTTAGCTTTATATATAGGGGGTTTTTTTAACTAAAATGTAAATAATCTATTTAATTAAATAAAAAAATAATAAAATGTCATATACTACTCTAAATATCATAAAATAAAATTTTGTATGATTACTGTCGTATTCAATTAATTTATAATAAAGTGTGCAATTATAAAAAAATTCATGACAAAAAAAATCATTGCAATTGTTATTTAATCTTTTATATTCGTAATCGATATAAATATGATGTAATCGAAAATATAATTATGATCATAATTTAAATCCTTTAATAACAAATAATTGTAACTGGTGTATTTTTTTTTTTGGCTAAAAATTACAAAATGAGATAATTAAAGATGTACGAAGTGCATGCCTCCCTTGACAATGTTGATGAATAAAATTTTGGGTTTCGTTCTATTTATTTGGCTGGTTCATGTTATTTGATTTTGACTTCTTCTTTTGTTTCATGAAAATTGGTTTTAGTAAAATATTTTTTACAAAATGTTGCTATTTTTTGAAAAAATAAAAATAAAAATATTTGATAGTTTTTCAGAAAAGTAGATTCTTTTTCCAAAATTTTTTTTGATAAATAAAGATTTTTTGTTTGTTCTAAAGTTTTTTGAAATTCCTGTCAATATCTTTTTTTATGACATTTTTAAAAATAAATAAATAAAAATTATGTTAATATTTTTGAAAAAATAGAGACTAAAATGAGAAATACCAAATACTTAAGTTTGTGCGTAAAAATTGATGTCTAAGATTTGACTTAAATTGAACTAAATTATAGGAGCTTGTCAATTTTTTTATAAAAAAATTATCTTCTCTTTGAAAAGTCAATTTAAAAAAAAAAAAAAGAGTTCTTATATTTGATAAATAAATAAGTTATTTTTTGTTGATAGAATAATTTTTTATCAAATAAATATGAAAGAATTATTTTTTAAAATCAATTTTCGTTACACAAACAAAACTTAGTTTTTAAACTCAATTGATGATTAATGAAATTTTCAATTAAATATGATTTTATAAAGAATTGACATATAGTCTAAGTTGAAAAAAATTAAAAAAAAAAATTCTTCTCAAAAGATGAAAATAACAAAAAAAAAGTTATTGTTTTCATTTTCTTGATAAAAAGAAAAATAAATAAATTTACACATTTTTATCTCAAAATTCAATTCTCCCAAAAATAAAAAGAAAACTTATAACTTCATTTTATAATGATTTTTCCGCCAAATCTTTTCTTTCCGGCCGTTTTCTATACAATTCGTTCCTCTCCTTTCATAAATTTTTTTTTTTTTCTATTTTGATTTCTCTCTTTTTAACTTGTTTGAGGAACTGCCCGAATAGCCCGCAGCGTAGCTTAATTCAAGTTGAATCTTGGATAATATTTTTTAATCTCAGCCCAAATATTATTTTATTATTAAATATATTTTTATTTAATTTTAATTTTATAAAATATTTTTAATATTTTAAAATAAATAAATATAATTAAATGAACTTAAATAACTTGAATTCAAATTGAAATTTAAAAATACTAAATGTGTCTAACGATACTTTTATTCCCAATTTAATAAATTTGATAATTTTAAACATGATAAAATGATACAATATAAAAATAATGCAAAAAATAATACCCAAAAAAATAATTTAAAATTTTAATAAAAATTATGCATAAATTTAAAAAATTAAAACTATATATTTGTATTTAATGTAATCACATGAATTATAACATTATAATTTATATATTTTATATATATATCAAATGTAAAATTAACAAACACAAATACATAAATTATTATAAGTATTAAATATAAAATAAATAAACACAAATATATAAATCACAAAATTACTACCCCGTATAAAGAGAGAAACAAGCCCAATTTTCCAAGTCAATGCCAACCGCATATTTATGCCTTGAGAGAGTGCTTTTGTACGGGGTGCTCCGTTAAAAAACTTATGATCTATACTCAGTAATTATCTCACATTGTTTAATAACAACTTAAAAATTTACGTGATAGTGGTTTTAAATTATTAAAGTGATAAAATTATTGTTTTAAAAAAATGATCTAATTTTTAATTTAAAAAATAAAAAAAAATTTATCATCGTGAAAAAATAATTTTTAATATTATTTTTAATTAATTTATCCTCACAATTACTCTAAAAAACTAGCCACTAAAATTTTAAAAAAATTAATTTTTTAATCATTTATTTTAAAAAGATTTTATGTTATAAATTTATATTGATTAGAAAATGATAATAAAGTTATTTAATAATTTTTTAAAAAATTATTTTTATCAAAATTAATTTATATTTTATAATTTTCTACAACATGGTATTTAAGTATTTTATAAATTGTTAATTTAATAAGTATTTAATATTTTACTTTTTTTGCAATGTTATTTTGGATATTTTATATAATATGATTTATTTTTTCATATAATATCAAACACTATGATTTAAAAATAATAATGATTCATAATATTATACTAAATATAATAATTTAAAATCACTAATGATCATTATGGTAATTAGATCAATGCGATAATTTTAAAAATGATATCAAATATTACTTAAATGTTTGTATTAATGAACAACCCATTTGGCACATTAATTTTTTTAGTTCATTTATCAATTCATAAATTGCACTTGCAATTTGTTATTATAAGACACATCTCAATACAATTTTTTATTATAATTTTATAATTATTTAATTATAATAAAAAATTATATAATTTTTACTGTTCATAAATATAAATTTTATATAAAATTTTAAAAATATCACATAATTTTAAATTATGATCGATAAATTGTATTTGTAAATGATACGTTTATATTTTATATATATATATATATATATATATATATATATCAAGCAGAAAAGGACAATTCAATACGTGATTTGATAAGATCAACAACCTCTGTTCTTCTTTTGGCCAATAAAAACCTCCCTGCCCTACAACAGTAAACATCATGCCTGACAACCCGTGGAAATGGAAACTACAAAGTTGGCTTCATATTGGAAAAGAGGAGACGAAGCAGAGCTTGGAAAGCTCTTGACGATCTTTTAGCAGAATATATATCAATTCAACGTGAAAAATCGAACAAAGCAATGACATCTAGCGAAGATGATGAAGAGAATTTCAATTTTTGAAAGTGTTACTTGACAGGAAATGAGGTGACAGGGCAGGACCAGCGCCCTGTGATAGCCTTATTAAAAGGGACAACCTATATATGTTTGCCACTGAAGACACCGACAGTACAGTTCTCTCTTGGTTCTTTTATCTCCTCTCCAAGAATCCTATGGTTGAAACTAAAATCAGAGAAGAATTGAAGAAAAACTTGTCGTTAAAAAAGTGGGGGCAATGTCAAGTTCCATCATGCTTAAACGTGATGAATAAGCAGGCGTATCTCCATGCAGCTTTATGTGAAACACTAGGGCTATATCCCCTGTTCCTTCTGTATTCAGGATGGCTACGCAAAAGAACATTCTTCCAAGTGGTCATTGCGTCGACAAAGGCACGAGAGTTGCAATGCCCATACATGCAATGGAAGGATGACATCTGTATGGGGAAAGGATTGCAATGAATTCAAACCAGAGAGTTGGATCATAAAGGAAGGAAAGGTTAAAAGTGAGCTGCCAAGCAAATTCTTAGCCTTCAAGGTTGGACCATGGATTTGTCTGGGAAAAGACTTGGCTTTCATTGTAATGAAGGCTACGGCAGCAACAATAATTCACAACTATAATATTAATTTGTGTGCTTGAAGGTCAGAAAGTGACCCCAGAAAAATAGTATAACTCTACATATGAAGAATGGTTTTAGGGTTAGAATCAAGATAAGATGGATCCATTCTGTTTGCAAAGTTTGGTGTTCTTACATCAAGGGGGTCTGATGAATTGTCACAATCATGTGTAAAAATAAGACCAAGGGTGTTATTTTCTATGGATCAGACGGCTGTAAACTCACGCACTTCGCCTCTTGTTCATTAGTTTGTTGGAACTCATCACCTGCTGGATGCAGTACCAGCCATCTGAAGCATGGAAAGAGTGGTTCAGTATCTCCTGTTTGGTACTTTAATGTCTTTTATTTATTGGTGAGTTAATTTGATGTTTGGGCTCTGCATAATTTGCTTGTTCCCCAAATAAAGTTACTACTATCAGATCACAAACTCAAAACGTTACCGTTTCACAAACAAAATATCAATCAGAATCTGCTGCTAAACCGTCATTCTTACATCACATAAACGTATGACCAGTTGTGTCCGCGTGAGGTTAATGTGTATACCCTTGGACTTTCACAATCTGTTTTGGGTCAACTGGCAAATTTGTAGTGGAGAAGAGAAGACAAAAGACTCAGCGAATATTAAATGATTTTACTTTTATTTTATGCAAACAAATTATGTTCATCCTTTCTTGGTTAATCAAAGAGATTTTACCCATTCTCCACCAACCCATTACCCAGCATGCCTCCACACTCTACTTCTAAAATAAGTCTTTTTATCTCAATTTCTTGATTTTGCAGCCTACAGCTTCTGTTAGTTTATAATTTGTGAGTTAAGATAAAATGTAATCTATTCTTAGATTCAAGTATAAATCGTAAAAAAAAAAAAAAATCAAGATTAATCAAAATGATTTAAAAAAATGGTTGTCTCCTTCATTGCCATGATAATAAGGACAAATTTTGTACATTTGTCTTAGATTTTACTCAATTATACATTTGATATTTCTGCATAAAGCACATGTCATTTAGATTATAGGTAATGATTTTGAACAAAGAATTAATGGAAGGAAAGAAGAAAATGATTTTGAACAAGTGTCATGGTGGATGGGTGACTACTTTGGCAAACGTGATTTTGTAGGAAGACCTTTGTGTCATATTTTCCATTTCCTGCCTACCATTTGAAAAAGGGTGAATTTAATTTGGCAAATTAGCACCATGGTCATCATCGTCAGAATTCTCTTTCTTCTATATAAGCAATTCCACTCGTCCTTTCATTCACAAAAGCATTTAATTTTTCACTTGATCGGTTACAAAACTTGATTACCAACATGGATTTTACAGGTTCAGGAAGACTCATGCTAGTAATGATGGCAGCTTCCCTGTGGGGAATGAGTATGGCCAACAGGGATTGGGGCTCAGGCTCTAACCAAACTGGCTGGGGCTGGGGCCCTTATCATCCCCCAAATCAAACAGAAGGCCCCAACATCATCAATGTTGGTGGGTCGGAAAATTGGCACTTCGGCTTCAATTACACTGAATGGGCATTCCAAAATGGTCCATTCTACTACAATGATACTCTAGGTGAGTCAAACATGATTCTCTTTCTCTTTCTCTCTCCAAAATAGTACAAGAAAGAGGAACATGGTTAAACCTTTTTATACATATGCTAATTGATAAAATGATGGTTGCAGTGTTCAAATATGATCCACCAAGCAACACCACATTTCCTCACAGCGTTTACTTGCTACCAAACCTATGGAGCTTCCTGACTTGTGACTTGAGAAGAGCAAAGAAGATTGCAGATCCAACCCAAGGAGGCGGAGACGGCTTCCACTTTGTGCTCAATAGGTGGAGGCCCTATTACTTTGCTTGTGGTGAACGTAACGGTTTCCATTGCAATGTTGGTCGTATGAAGTTTATGGTGGTGCCATTTTTTCGTTGGCACCATTGATCGACGGAGATGAGAGCAGGGAAGATGCAGTGCTGCTTTATACAAGGTTTTTAATTAGCGAACAAGATAATTGTAAGGATTGATAGTTTGGTTTGTCAGTTTTGTTTTTATACTTTTCATTCGAGATTACAAGCTGAGCTTAGAATAAACCAAAGCTTCGCTTGGTACAGATTGTGTTCCAAGGGAAGATAATATCCTTCCGATTTTGTGTCTTTCTTTTCAAGTTAAAAACGGTGTCTTTATATATTTCAATTATTGTCTACAAGTTATGAATTTTAGTTTAATGAGAAGTTTTTTCATTTGTGTTAGATTTAAAAAATTCATATGATATTACTTTCTCACAACAAATTTGAATTCAAATCAATAAAAAAAAAAATCTCTTGACATTTGAGCCAAATGTAGAATTCGTGTGATTAATAACATGTCTTATTTACCCATCACCGCAAAAAAGTACTGAAAAAGGATAGAAAAATACATTGTTGGAAATTGGATGATTATTGGACTTTTTTGGCCAATAATTGAAAAAAAAATCGTAAGCATGTTTAGGATTAAAAAGTTAAAAGGCTAAAAGATCTAAGCTTAGGCCCAATGGACTTGAGACAAAGGCCTAAGCGGCGGACAATCCGTCCATTCGCCGAATGCTGCTTAACCCGGATGAAGAGGCAGTGTTGAAACTGAAACAAAAGGGAAGGGTGGAACGTGAAAGGGGAAGAAAGATGAGTGTGTTCGGAGGGGATAGTTGGGGAAGAGAAGCACAATACAGAAAGAGAAGAATAGATGAAGTTGTTATAGAGGGGGTTGATGACTCATCTTACAAGAAGCTGTCTTCCGGCAAATACGCTTGTCTTGTCTGCCCTCACAATCCCATCTTCGATACACCTCTCATGCTTTCTGTACGCAATCATTCTATTCATTCTCTTCCTCTCAGCTTTCTTAATCAAATTGCATAATCATATCTTGGTATCTAATAAAAATCCAAAATATTGGAAACCCATGTCTATAATCATTAATTAGAAAGAAAGAAAAAAGAGAGGTGTTTTAGTTATTGGGGTAGCTTAATTCTTTGAATTGATTACAAGGCTTTTTGTTGCCTACTTTCATGAACTTGGAATGTAAATGTGCTGAATATATGACCCATAATTTTTTTCCTTCTTTTTAGAGATTAGTCCATTGAGAGCTTCCTGATTTTAGGCAATTTAGATGGAAGCCAGGAAATCATCTCATGGTTATACTATGTCACCTCCTTTCTGTATTGCAGCTAGCCATTTCATAAGGCAATTTTACATCTTTCGATTTTCCTTATTAGCTTGAATTTGTTGCCTGTTTGTATGAGTTAGGACTATTAATATAGAACTTAAAACTTTTGTTTTTTTCCCTAGGATTTTTAGTGGAGGAGGTTGTTTTCAAGGCTGTTAAGTCATCAATTTTAAGTTGTATAATTCTATCATATAATTGACAGTATTAATATTTTAGTTGTTTCCTGTCTGCTTGTAAGATATTGCTTGTTTTGTTTTGTTGGTTCTAAGGATTTTCCTCCAACAACTAGTTGTTGATTGTTGAAAATTTGTTTTGCAGATGCATTGCAAAGGATCACGTCATCGGGCTGCAGAGTCCAAGATGAAGGAAAAAGAACTTATGAGACTGGATGAAATAAACAAGAGAATAGCTTTGTCAAACACTCCTACTTCCTCTGTTAACTCTAGTGCTACCAAGCAAAATGCTCATTTAGCTAGCAAACCATTGATTCAAATGGCTCAGAAGGCTGCTTCTGAGATACTTAGTGATAAAACGCCTAAGCACAATTTGAGAAATGAAAACCATGACATGGTGCTGAGGCAGAATGATATTAAATATGTGACACCCGACTTTTGTCAGAGTCAGTCTTTCCCTGCAAATGAAACATCCAACGAGTTATTACAGAAGCAACTGGATTTTCAGGAACGTAGAGAGAGAGAACTCAAGTTTACATCTGCTGGTTGGAAACGTGACGGCCATGGTAAATGGTACAAAGATGAAAATGTGAGCTTCTTTTCCACTAATGTAGTGTAAACGTGCTGTTGATTGCTTCAATGTTTGTGTGTTGTCAATTTGCAGAATTTAGAAGCTAATTCAAGTTCAAGAAGAAGGAAAAGAAAAGAATAAAAGTCTATGAATGTTGACTAATTACCATTTATGCCTATAACTTGCTTGCAGGTTGAATTTGACTCAGATGAAGAAGATCCGAACTCCTCAGTTTGAATAAAGATTCAGTGGGAAGTAGGAACCCATTGGAAAACCAGTGCTTATTGATAATCAGTCACATTTATAAGTCCACTACTTGTGGACTTGGGATGCAAAATTGAGTGCTTGCTTTGTTACTCAATACTCAATAACCCTTCTCAAACCTTTTTTCTATGCTAATGCCTCCATGGAGCAGCAAGAGCAATGTACTGGAGATAGATATTGAATCATGCTCTGCATTTTCACAATGCAGTTGTCTGATGGATCTACTCCCAAGTTCCAAGATCCGGTGCATTGTACTTCACTGTTGATTGGCAGGATGTATTAGAGGCAAATGAGAGGCAAACAGCTGAGTTTAAAATTCTGATGTATTTGTCCCAAGGACCATATAAATACCCATGGTTTTTCCATTTGGACACAGCATGATTAGAACTCTGTTCATACTTCATATGGAGGGTTGGCTGAGAATGCCATAACTTGGAAGCAATATTGAGATTTTGAGCCTAATGAAAACTCCTAATGAAGCACACAAATAACCCCACAAACGACATATGAAAAGGTTCTGCTCTGTATCTATCAGAATCTCTTTATTTTCATTGTTGCAAAATGTTTAGGACCATTTGGAAGTTTCTCTTTACGTTTGCTTGAGTGATCAGTTAGTAGTTCTCTTTGGTTAGCGTTCACCCATATGATTTGCATTAGCTATTTAAGATTTGATGGAGCTTTGAGCATCGGATGGATACTGATATGCCAAGGACCACGGTCAATGAGCTGTCAAGTTCAGCTTTGCAATAGCTGTTCACTGGCCCAACAAAAGTAGTCATTCCGATGAAAAATCATTGTATCACCCCCACCCCACTTCCAACCCTAAATCTGGTTTGTCTTTATCCGTTTGTTATCAATCATTCCTAGCCTTGTTTTCTAACATTGCGTTTATCCCTTCTTTCCTTGACAGACTCTGAAAGTTCTGTTTCATATGTAGTTCCAAAGGTACAAACAAAACAACTAGAATTATATTTATGCCATCTTTCTGAATAGCATCAGTAACCAAATGAACATCTCTTTACATCTGCCTGACATGCTTGTTTTATGCTAACTTGTGCAAAAAGAATAAACTAATTAAGGGTAATCGATGAAATCTGAAAAGAACTGAAACTGAAATGAATGCAATAAGGTGATAGCAGTCGCAGTGATGTGCTAAGACTATGATGCATAGTTTAGCTGTGCCAAACACAAAAAAAAAAAAAAAAAAAGTGTTAGATTTTTTGCTCTAGTGATCAACGTTTAAAAGAATTTGCTTTTATAATTAAGCAGACATTTAGGAATGGCTATCATCATCTATGGAGTTATAATTAGGCAGATGTGGACTTGGGGCTTTGTTTTTATAGTTTTCTTCTAGTCAGTCATCCATTGTGCATGGTGCTGGTTGCTTTCAAAAGGGTTTGAAGTCCTGAGCAATAGACAGTGAGTAAATCTTAAAAGCATACATATGAATCATTTCTGTAGATAATAGCTTTCTTATTTTCTTGTATTGCCAAAGAACTGATAATTCATCATATCACTTTTAGAATTGTTGGGAGCATACCAAGAAACTACCGTTACCAATATGGTTTGGAATCTCCATTTCTTGGTGATCTTGCCTCATACACTTTGATTTAAAAAAAAATTGCCAAAAAAAAAAAACTGATAAAGAAAAGCCAAGTGGTGCCTGTAAAATTGTAAATGGGACCAAAGCACAGTAAGGAGAGAAAATATATATCTTTAATCAAATGCATTGATTAAGTGAAAAGATACATTCATAGTTACCCTTTAATGGTCAAAAAAATGGTGCCCCCATTTGTCAAAAACATCTTGATGAGAAAGAGAGAAGGAATTTAATTGGTTTATTTTCTAATAATGACATTTTCTGTTAGCCATTTAGTGGGGATCCCACTTGTTCTTTTGATTCACAATGATGACCTTGAGACTAAGGGAATATAGTTGAGGAATGAGGACTCTTTAAGGAACCAAAAAAAAAAAAAAAAGTGTGAGAGACTATCCAAGATTTTTTTATCTCACGACTTGATTTGATGAGAATTATTGTGAAATCTTAATGAGATTTAATTGCAATTGCAAAACCCTAATTCATAAAAAATAAACAAATTTTATTTTAAATCTTTCAATTGGAAAATCTTTTTTTTAATATTAAATTTAATTTCAGTTAAAATTTTGTGACTGAATTTAAGTCGTGTTTCATTATAATCTCATAAATTTAAGATTACTAAATTAAAATTAGACTTTTCAATTTTGTGATCTCTTAATTAAATATTGGATAAGTTTTCTTTTTCTTTGACTTATTACTACATGTGAAAGATTCAACACCATCCAAAAGAAAAATGATGTATACTATGCAATTTAATTTTGTGGAAATTTATTTTTCTAAATTTACAATGAAATATTTTTAATTAAAATCTAATGTTTCAAATAATACTTGATTGATAATTTATTTAGATGAGTTTTAAGTTCAATGTTACAAATTATTACACAACCTGACAACCATCTCCTAACAGATTTTATTTTCAATGTTTAAAATTAATAAAATTAAAAATATTAATTTTATATAAAAATCATTAACATTTAACAATTGAAAATTATTTTTTTCTTAAAAACGTGTTACTCACGTTATATATTATTTCAATGAAGAATTTTCACATAATATCAATTAAATTTGATCCAATTAGATTCGATTCATGAGTATTTTTTACGGGCAAATGTCAAATGTATTAACATCAAAGAAACGTATTTCTTTTGACTATGGGATCTATTAAGACGGTTCTAATACTAGGTGTAGTTATTGTCTTTAATTTTGCATTAATATGTGTTCTTCTCTCTTTCAATAGGGAATAGCATTAAGGTTTGATTTATATAAGTGGTTACTTGTTACATCATGAAATAAATAAAAACGTGATTGATTTGGTGCTATAATTGTAAGAAACTTCACATTTGACTTGATTTTAATTGTACCAAAGTTTCGACCAAAAATATTTTATACCCAAAGTAATAAAAATTCAATTAAAAACATCAACCGGTATGAAAGACAGGAAAATTATGTAACAATTAAAAGTCTTGCAATTGTACTCGTTTAAAGTGTTAAAATCAAATCAAATCGGATAAAATTTGATTGATGAATGATATATTTAAATGTTTATTTAAATTTTTGATCAATTCTTTTAATAAAATTTATTTAAATTTGTTGAATTTAATTTTCTTATTAAAAATTTTAAAATAATATACAGTATTATATTTTAATATTTAAAAACACATTTTAAAATTAAAATTAAATAAAATGTTAAGACTGACTATATATGTAGAATATGATTTTTTTTTTTTTTGCTTATTATTAAAAATAGCTGGTTGGTCCAAAAATTAAATATCCTTGGAACAAAACCCATGGACTCCATGTGAGTTTGTTTATGGTGCTTGCTTCTGTAAGCCTCAAGAAGGGTTTCTTTTTTAGTGTTGATTCGAATCTTTCAACTCTACATTTTTAATCCATTATTTTTCTAAATATTTTAATGACAATATCCATCCTTGATCTATATTACCGGAACAATCAATGATGATTTTTTTTTTATTTTAATTTTTACCAAAGAGAAGGAAAAATACAATGAAATTATTATTCTTTTAGTACTTGTTAGGGTTACATGAGTCATTATTATAATTTACATATCTATGTTATATATTTTTTATATCAAATATGTGAAAATATGAAAATCAATGTGTTAAATTCGTATCGACATGTTAAATAAAAATATATTTTTTAATTTTTTAAATTTATATATAATTTTGATTAAAATTTTAATTTTTTTTTTCATATTATTTTTATGTTGTATTGTATTTTTTATTTAAAATGATCAGCTCTCTATATATATAGAGGATGAAAATAAATATGAGAAAATTATTTAATCCCACAAATCAAAATTTGAATTTGTTATACTATTTTTCTTTTGACCTTGATTAGATTGAGGAAAAGTAAACTTTCAAGTTCCATGAAATGAAAGGCATCCATTGTCTCCTATAATGGGAGAGGAATTTACAAGAAAAGGTCTGAAAAACAAAATAAAAAGTGATGGAAAAAATATACAAAAAGACATAGAAAATTACAATGTATATTTTCTTTCTAGACAAGTAACATTATAATTTTGACAATGAACTAAAAGATCTTAATTAGAACCAGAAATTCCAGTGGTCCCAATGCATGTCAAGAAGCTACTATTAAGTGTTACCAACCCTTAAAATCCAAGGCACAAATGCTACAAACCCCAAAGCAGAAAGTGAAAGATGAATCATTTTTACCTCACTTTGTCTCACATAAAATTTAATCATGAGCTGTGTTGCACCCCAAAGATTTGATTAATGTAAAATGATCTTTCAACTTCCCAACTAAGTTATGTAATTGTTAAGTTTGTTCATTTAACAAAATAGGCAAAAACTTGTAAAGATATCAAGTTCAATAATCGATCATATGATTGTGCCTTTAACTAAACAATAAGATTAAGGCAATTTCAAACATCAAGCTATAGAAGCATACCCAATCTATAAAAAGTAACCACAATATTTTAAACACTTCAATAATTACCTTCATCATCATTTTAATATAGTTTTATCAATTTTGATGACACTTGTTACGAGTAAAAATATTTTTATTTATCATTAAAATTTTAATGTAAGATATCAATATAAAAGAGGGTATCTTTGAATTTAAATAAAATTTAAAAAATATTTCAATATATTATTAAAAATTATGATTTTTAAGCTTAAGAAAGAGAAGTAGGAAAGAAAACAAAACAAGATTAACCTCCATGATTACAAGAAATCATAGGAAACAGAACAATAAACAACCTAATTGGAACTGTTCTATTGAGTACAAAGTGAATTAGTAGTATTTACAAAAACAAAAATTTTGTTTGAGGTTTATAGTGCAAAATTTTTTTTGGACAATGAACCTTGGGGGGGGCATTGCCGGCCATTACCAATCCACTTCCAAATCTCTTACACACTGCTCAAGGAACAGTAAAAAAAAGTCATGTGCATGCCACGTGGATAGCGGCTTGTACGGCTTTACTTTAATGACTTTCACTTATTTCTTCCTCCTCTTCTTACGTTAACAAGCAACGGCAAGGTCTCTCCGTGATTCTTTCTTACAAAAAGCTAAATCTCAAAAATCTCTCAAATGCAAGTAGGAACAGCAGTTTCTTGATCTTCCTCGACAATGGGAAGCTGCACTTCGAAGCCTTCAAAGCCAAACCCATATGCCTCAAGAGAGAACCAGCAGAATGACTATCCTGCCCCTACTCAACCACCCAAATCTCCTCCTCCTCTTCTCCCTCCAACCACACCTTTCCTCCCCATGTACACCCCAAGCCCTGCCCACCCAAACAAACCCAAGACTCCTTCAACTCCTCTTCGGCTTTTTCGGAGATCCTTTCCTCCTCCTTCTCCCGCCAAGCACATCCGAGCAGTGCTGAGGCGGCGGAAGGCTAACAAGAAAGCGGAAAATGAGGCTAGAATTGCGGAGGGAGAGGAGGATGAGGACGAGGAAGGGGTTGAGTTGGATAAAAGATTTGGGTTTTCAAAGGAGTTGAGGAGTAGGATGGAAGTCGGAGAGGAAGTTGGCAGAGGGCATTTTGGGTACACTTGTTCTGCAAAGTTCAAGAAAGGTGAGTTCAAAGGCCAGCAGGTTGCTGTTAAAGTCATCCCCAAGTCCAAGGTTGGTCCTTTATCCTTTTCTCTTTTTAAAGTTTATACATTTACAATGTCCATATACATATATATATATATGTATGTATACATACATATACGTATGTATATATATATATATATATTAAATCTATGTATTTGTAAATGTTGATTTTTACATGATATGCAAAATTGTTTTTTCTTTCCAAGATTGAATTCAAGGGCCGCGTGCTTTACTTTTTTATTAAGTGTTAGATTTTGAATTCTGGCTGAAATTGGGCTTCCTTTTTGTTTATGGTGATTTCTTATTTCCTTCTGCCAAGAAGGGCTATTTTGATTTCTGTTATATATATATATATATATAGACACACACACACATACAAAATTTTCATTCTTGTATTTTGCTTCCATTTCCTGTTAAAGTGTTAATTTCAAGGTAAGTGGGCTGAAGACTTTAGCTTAACTATGGCATGAAGAAAATCTTGAAGGAAGAAGAAATCTTGGGAGAATTTACTGTTTCAGAATCCTTCTAGATGGAGAAAATGCGGGGTTAAATTCAGTTCTTTACGTCTCTATTTCTTGAGTGTAAAACAACATAAAGTGACCAACTTGTTTGTTTATTGATTTTTCTGGGGTCAGTGGTTGGGATTGATAATTTATTACTTCGGACCACCTGAACCCCTTGGATTATTTGATGTGTCAAGCTTACCACATCTTACTTGGATATTTTAGGTCTAAATCACATCTTGGCCCTAAAAAATGCATATTTGCATCATTAGGTTGTATGGCTCGATGCTGGTGGAAGTGAATATTGTATGATAAGAAAATGTTGAGATTCTCTAGTGAACTTATTGACATGTCACTTTCTCTGCACCTCAGAATTGACAGCTGCTATTGAAGCACCATTATCCAATGGTTATGAATTGACTGAATTATTGAAAAGATCAGGTCTCAAATGGGATCTTAGCTTTGGACCCGTAATTTACGTTGTGTCATGTAGAACCAGTCAACTAATACCCGATTGTCTTTTACCAGCTTATACTTACAGCCCAGCTGAAAAAACAAATGGTTGTAGCTGGATTACACAACATTATCTGGATTTGCTATATTGTTGGGCCCTAAACTTTATTTGGTCAAATTACCTTGAAGAGGTTCTTTGAATCTTTACGTGGGGGATAGAAAAATTGCATCATTTCATTCTTATGCTTCAATTTATACCGAACAGAAGATGATACATGATTAGAGTTGTTTTCGACTGAGAAAGAGCTGAGCATGTCTTAGCTGCAGGTCAAGATCTTATGACGAGGACAATTTAATTTAGTTTACCCCTTGCAAGCTTGAGATGTTATAACAACTAATAAATTGCTAAGTAACCTGCTTTCCTAATCTCGTGTGTGAATCTTTGATTTCTGATATTGATGGCCCCTTGTGAAAGGGAAAAAGGAAAATATTGGAGGAAGAGATAGGGATGGATTTCCTTTATGACTTGCAATAGAATAGAGCTGATGAATTGTTCTTCAGATAGACCTTTTTTTCCCTCCACTATGACTTGCTTTGACAAAGGAAAGTTTTTCAGTTTAAGTCATTTCTGTAAAATTTTTCTTTTCATACTCAAAGTATTGTTTTTTTGCTATCCAAGTATCCACTTTTTCTTGGAAAATAGGGAAGGACTATGAAAATTAATAATATTGTGAGTATTTACCATTTGTCAGTATTTATTTGTCAACAATTAAAATTTTAATGACAACGGAATGAAGATACAGGTGGCTTCTATCATTCGTCTATAGCTTTTTCAACCGAAATAACAAATAAAGTGTGAAGAGAATGCTTTATGTCAAGTTATATTAGATGCATTTGTGTTTGTCGGGAAGAAAAGTTCTGGGTAATGAAGGTTTAATGAAGTGAGATTTTGATTGTGTTGTATTTTGCTTTTTCCCTTGGTTTGTCTTCTATGTTATATTCTCCTGACAGTTTATTCTATGTTGTCAGATGACAACAGCTATTGCAGTTGAGGATGTGAGAAGGGAGGTGAAGATATTGCGAGCCTTGACAGGACATAACAATCTAGTGAAATTCTATGATGCATTTGAAGATCATGATAATGTCTATATAGCAATGGAGTAAGCTTGAAACGTGCACTGCTGTTTATATGATCTTATTTTAATTTTGCATCGCAATTAATTTATTGTGGAAAACTCAATAAGAACCTTTAGAATTTCTTTTTTATCTGGGCAATATTTACAAACTATTAATATTCAGTTTTGGCTTTCTTGCATTTATAAATGTTTTCAAGTATTTAATTCTCTGGCACTTGGCCATTTCTTACTTGCCGCTTCAGTACAAGTTGTTATTGATCTCTAATCTGAGGTAAAATTTTGAGTAACAAAATTGAAATTACAGGTTGTGTGAAGGAGGGGAACTTTTGGATAGAATACTTGCAAGGTGATTGTTGTAGTAATAGACAGCTCAAATTTTGAGAATTTGTTTATTTTAGCTCTCATATCCACCTAATTGTTGCCTTAACTTGAAGGTCTATAATGCTTGTAGGGGTGGAAAATACTCAGAAGATGATGCAAAGGCTGTAATGGTCCAGATACTAAATGTTGTTGCCTTTTGTCATCTTCAGGGTGTGGTGCATCGAGATCTTAAACCAGAGGTGGAGCAAATTCCCTTTTCCTTACTCAATAGTTAAAAGCATAAATGCATTAGTAGGTCGTGATCCTCAATAGATGCAAGATTAAACACATGCTAGGTATTTTTCTATAAACACAGCATAATACTATGTAACGGGAGTTATGTTTGCGATTCCTATACTGAAAATTGACTTTATGAGGGGCTTTGGGGGAAATTCTTGAACTGGGCAAGGCTGTGTCTAATGTCTACTACCTGCTAAAAATTCTGTGACCCTTCTCATGC
This sequence comes from Durio zibethinus, assembly GCF_047325235.1. Taxonomy (NCBI): domain Eukaryota; kingdom Viridiplantae; phylum Streptophyta; class Magnoliopsida; order Malvales; family Malvaceae; genus Durio; species Durio zibethinus. The sequence goes on from NC_143163.1 coordinate 4,047,586, forward strand.
TACAACATAATGCCTTAGTCTGTTACCATCATTCGGTGGTAGATATTATCTAAATAACATATGACCTTTTCTGTTTTTTTTTTTTTTTTGGTATTGCAATCTAAATTTAGCACTTTTCTGGACCAGAACTTTCTATATACATCCAAGGAAGAGAACTCTTTGCTGAAAGCCATAGACTTTGGCTTGTCAGATTTTGTCAGACCAGGTTTGTACTCTTCTCACTCAGCTTCCTCCTGCTCAGCCTTGGGATTCTTCTAAATTTCTAATGCTTATGTTGTTTTTAGATGAAAGACTTAATGACATTGTGGGAAGTGCATACTATGTGGCCCCCGAAGTTCTACATAGATCATATGGTACAGAAGCTGATGTTTGGAGTATAGGAGTGATAGCATATATTCTTTTATGCGGTAGTCGTCCATTTTGGGCTAGGACTGAATCTGGAATTTTTCGAGCAGTCTTAAAAGCTGATCCAAATTTTAACGAGGCACCTTGGCCTACCTTGTCTTCAGAAGCTAAGGACTTTGTGAGGCGCCTCCTGAATAAGGACCCTAGGAAAAGAATGACAGCAGCTCAGGCTCTGAGTGCGTTCATCAATTTTACTCATAATGGTAGGTTGCTAACATCATTAAGCTAGAGCAACTGACCTTAGTCTTCTGTTCACAGGTCATCCTTGGATTCAGAATCATAATGATGTTAAGGTCCCTCTCGATATTTTAATATTTAGACTTATGAAGGCATATCTGCGATCATCTACTTTGCGCAAGTCTGCTTTAAAGGTGTGTATGCTACATGGAAAAATCCTCTTCTTCTTGTACCCTACCTATGCCACCATGTAGTATCTGGTCTTGTAACCGTTATGGTCATGGACCAATCATTGTCTGCACAATTGTATTTTTTTTTTTTTTTAATTTTGTTGGCCTCTGAATTTAAGATTTTCAACTTTGATTTTCTCTGCTCATTATTATTTGTTCTCTCAGTAATTTGCAATTCAAATTATGTAAAGCTTGAGTCATTGATGATTTTAACACCTAAGTGAAACCTGTTAGTCTGATGTAAGAAGCTGTAAATGATCTCTTATGCATGTCCTTTACCAAATGTAAAGGCTATTGAGAATCAAAGAGCTTTAAAAAAAATCACTACCAAGAAATAAGCCTTTAAATCAACTCTTGACTTGAGAGTACTTTTTCTTAGTTTCTTGTCCCATAAGTATGTCATTTAAGATTCTATGTTGGAAAGATCTGATACATGGATTCTACTTAATAGAAATCATCAATTTTTATGTTTTATTTCCTTTAGCAATTTTGTTTCCTACAGGCATTGTCTAAGACATTGACTGTGGATGAGCTGTTTTACCTGAGAGAGCAATTTGCATTATTAGAGCCCAAAAATGGTAGCATAACCTTGGAGAATATTAAGACGGTTAGTCTCCTTCATCCCCTCTCCTTTCTCCAAAAGAAAGAAAAAAGAAGGGGTTTGAGATAGTGTTAGATAAGGCACTTGAACTCATTATTTATTTTCTTGCAAACAGGCCCTTATGAAAAATGCGACAGAAGCAATGAAGGAGTCTCACATTCTTGATTATCTTTTATTGGTATGACCTCAGTTGTTATTCTTTCTTTTATGTAACCATTCCTTGACTATATGGTCATAGAGAAGTCGCTTATCCAAGTACCTTTCATTTAATTTCCATTGCATGACAGCTAAATACACTTCAATACAGAAGAATGGATTTTGAAGAATTTTGTGCAGCTGCATTAAGTGTCCATCAGCTTGAGGCACTTGATCGCTGGGAACAACATGCCCGCCGTGCATATGAGCTTTTTGAGAAGGATGGAAACAGGGCTATTGTCATTGAGGAGCTCGCCTCGGTAAGCTTGAAATTCTTTTTTTATATGAAATAATAGCTTGTGGTCTGTACTATGATACTAAAATTAGAAAATGAATCATCATATGCAATCTAAAGTAGCCATTTTGTACTTTTAAGTGACAAAAGCTTGTGAAATTAGTTCTAGGAAGAAATTAGACTTACTAAATGGTATTGTCCCTTCTGAAAATCAATTTTTCAGGAACTTGGTCTTGGACCCTCTATTCCAGTTCATGCTGTTCTTAATGACTGGGTGAGGCATACTGATGGGAAGTTGAGTTTCCTTGGGTTCGTGAAATTGTTGCGCGGCCCATCCAGTCGAGCCCTTGCGAAGCCACAATGATTTCACAAGGGATGTTGACTGTAGGAAATACTAATCATGTCACCATGGTCGATTACAATTCAATGAGACGTGGGATCAGCGCACTTTAAAAATGGATTGATCTTTCTAATAATTTTGGGAGAGTCGGGAAGCTGGGGAAGCATGCTCCCTGTATCCAGCTTCAGCTCAGATTATGAGGCATCAACTTTATGCTAATTCTTTGAGAAGTTTGAAAGTTATGGGATGATTTGAAAGGCAGCAAAAGTATCATTGGCAACAAAATGTAAAACTAAATATAGTTTTAGCTTGCCTGAATGGGGCAATAAGTTTGTCTCGTTACACTTTTTTATTATTTATATATGTTCGATTTATTATTTCCCCAACTTTTAGCTATCCAGTCTGGGAGGATTTGTTTCCTATCAAATAGGAATTGGACTCAAATTTAATTCAATTGAATTACGTAATGATCAGGAATTTCACCATATGCAATTGCCTCGGGTTACGGCTTTCATGATTTAGTATTACATGAAGTAGTAAATGGCTAGATAATTGTTCACAGCCCAACAAAAAGAAAAGAAATGGCAATAAATTAATTAAAAGTAGGCAATATAAAAATGAAAAATACATAGAAAGTAGAAGGTTAAATTATAAAAAACTGTCATTGAATTATAATTAATAATAATTTAAAATTTTATTATTTTATTATAAATAAAATTTTAATTTTTTATTTAAATTGAATTAAATAATTAAATAAACAAAATTTAATTAATTGATCCTTTAATTATAATCAATTAAATCTTTAGAGAGATTTAAGACAAAAATAAATAAAAAATTATTTTATTTAATTTATATATATATTAATTATATTACATGATAAATTTTTATTTATTTTAATAATGTCATTGAATTATAATTGTCATTGAATTATAATTAATAATAATTTAAAATTTTATTATTTTATTATAAATAAAATTTTAATTTTTTATTTAAATTGAATTAAATAATTAAAAAAATTAATTAACTAATCCTTTAATTATAATCAATTGAATCTTTAGAGAGATTTTAGACAAAAATAAATAAAAAATTATTGTATTTAATTTATATATATTAATTATATTACATGATAAATTTTTATTTATTTTAATAATGTCATATAAAATTTTATTTTAATTAATAAAAAAAAATTAATGATATTAATTTTTCATATAAATAAAAATTTAATTGAATGTTAATTAATATTAAAATGATTGATTAATTATAATAAAAATAAAAATTTGGGTAATTTTTAGTTATGGTGCGGACTTTTTATACCCCCGACTAATGCAAAATGAGAGGAAAAGGAAAAAGGGCAAAACTTGAAAGAGCAAATAACCCAGCAAAAGAGAACTTTCAACTTCAACGGCTCCTCTGGTTCAGAACCACTGATAAACCCTAGCTTTCTTGCCCGAAATGCCCTTCCTGAACCTCTATATTCACCGATCACTCTCTTCCCTCTCATCTTCCTCCAACGCCCTCTTAGCAGACAAAGCCCTAACTTTCCTCAAACGCCACCCTTACCAGCTAAATTCCCTCTCTTCCAATTTCACCCCTGAAGCAGCTTCATTTTTACTCCTCAAGTCCCAAAATGACCGAAGCCTAATCCTAAAATTCCTCAAATGGGCCCAACCCCACCCGTTCTTCACCCCTCGCTGCAAATGCCTCGCCCTCCACATCCTCACCAAATTCAAACTCTATAAATCAGCACAGTCCCTAGCAGAGGACCTCGCCGTCATTGCATCCGATGAAAGGGGCGATTTCGTCTTTGAGTGCCTCAAGGAAACCTACCATTCGTGTGCTTCAAGCTCCTCTGTTTTTGACTTGGTGGTAAAATCTTATGCCCATTTGAAATTAATCGATAAGGCTCTTAATATTGTTAATTTAGCTAAATCTAATGGTTTTATGCCTGGGGTTTTATCTTACAATGCTATTTTAGACGCCGTGATTAGGTGTAAAAGGCCAGTTAGATTTGCTGAGGATGTTTTTCGGGAGATGATTACAAATGGGGTTTCACCAAATGTGTTTACTTATAACATTTTGATTAGGGGTTTTTGCTCAGCGGGGAATTTGGATATGGGTTTGGGGTTTTTCAGTGAAATGGAGAGAAAGGGTTGTTTGCCTAATGTGGTTACTTATAATACGTTAATCGATGCACACTGCAAGTCGAAGAAGATTGATGATGCGTTTAAGTTTTTGAGGACAATGGCATTGAAGGGTTTGGAGCCAAATTTGATTTCTTACAATGTAATCATCAATGGGTTATGTAGGGAAGGTCGGATGAAGGAGACGAGTGAGGTGCTTCGGGAGATGAGTCAAAAGGGTTTTGTTCCTGATGAGGTTACTTATAATACACTTGTAAATGGGTATTGTAAAGATGGTAATGTTCATCAAGCATTGCTTTTGCATGCGGAGATGGTGAGGAGCGGCTTGACTCCAAATGTCATTACTTATACTTCGTTGATTAATAGCATGTGCAAGGCTGGGAATATGAACAGAGCAATGGAGTTTTTTGACCAGATGCATGTTAGAGGACTTCATCCAAATGAGAGAACATATACTACTTTGATTAATGGGTTCTGCCAGCAAGGACTTTTAAATGAAGCTTTTCGGGTACTAAATGAAATGGGTAGAAACGGATTTTCACCTTCACTAGTTACTTATAATACTCTTATTAATGGACACTGTATGCTTGGAAGGGTAGAAGAGGCCTTAAAAATGCTACAAGATATGGTGGGAAAAGGGCTGGCTCCAGATTTAGTAAGTTATAGTACAATTGTTTCTGGATTTTGTAAACGCCAGGATTTGGAGAAGGCATTCCAAATGAAGCAGGAGATGGCTGAGAAAGGAGTTAAACCAGATGCAGTTACATTTTCTTCACTGATTCAAGGTCTGTGTGAGCAGAGTAGACTTACTGAAGCTTGTGATCTTTTCCAGGAGATGCTGAATGTGGGTGTGACTCCTGATGAATTTACATATACTACGTTAATTTGTGCTTATTGCAGAGAGGGGGATATAAAGGAGGCTTTTCTTTTGCATGATGAAATGGTTCAGAAGGGATCCCTTCCTGATGTTGTTACCTATAGTGTGCTTATCAATGGTCTTAATAAACAAGCTAGGACAAGGGAAGCAAAGAGGCTTTTGCTCAAGTTGTTTTATGATGAGTCTGTTCCAAGTGATGTCACATATAATACGCTGATACAGAACTGTAGTAATACTGAATTTAAAAGTGCGGTAGCTCTTATAAAGGGCTTTTGTATGAAGGGTTTGATGAATGAAGCTGATCAAGTTTTTGAGTCGATGCTTCAGAGAAACTATAAGCCTGATGAAGCTGTATATAATGTTATTATACATGGTCATTGTAGAGGTGGAAATATTCACAAGGCATATGATCTGTACAAGGAAATGGTAAATTCTGGTTTTGTGCCTCATACTGTGACTGTTATTGGTCTGGTTAAAGCACTATTCATGGTTGGTAAGACTGATGAGTTAAGTCAAGTCATAGCAAACATACTTAGAAGCTGTAAGCTAACTGACGCTGAGCTTGCTAAAGTACTTGTTGAGATAAACCATAAAGAAGGGAACATGGATGCAGCTTTCGATGTGCTTACACAAATGGCCATGGATGGTCTCCTTCCAAACAGTGGCTGAACTGCATATTCTGGGGGCACAATGAACTATAAACCCATGAGCCCTTCATAAATGGTAATAGCCGTGCGTGCTATTATATTTAGAGGACATTAAGGAGGAAGCAGGTTGAATGGCATAGCTTTCCTGGTAATCTTAAAATACGAATGAAACTTGTCGTGTTTGCTACTAACTGTCATCATGATTATGCCGGGATAACTTTTTTGGGGACTAAACACCTCCATTACTTACGGCAGCTCAATAGGTATTCATTCCATACTTATACATGCTTAAGTTGTATGTAACAACGAAACTTGTGGTAATTCTACTGCATGTTGTTTAGACTACTTTCTGCGCCATTTTCATCAGTGGCACTCCACGCTATTCTTGAAGCTCCTTTGAGAAGATTGATTCAATTGTTACGATAACTTGACCGGTGTTATTATTGAGTTGGTAAAGAAGAGCATCATTGATCTGCACCACAAATGGGGGGACTTTGATAAGTGATGGCCGCACCCATTGTGTAGGACTCCAAAGCCATGAGCTGAAGCACGGGTTTCTTGAGGGAAACGTCACTACTGAATTTCTCGTAAATCTATCCGTTAAATGAAAAATGTTGGTGATTCTCAAAAAGGCAAAAATTACACGCTTTCTCGTGGAATCCAGTTTCTTATTCATTGAGGAAAGTTCAATGCGGTGAAAGCATCAAGAGCTGCCGAACGTTTAAACTTGTCTGCACTTCAAACTTGTGAAGTGCTTGCATCGCATGTTCATTTGCAGCTTTTATTTTTAATGAAAAAAATGTAATTTTTATTTTTGATTCAAAAATAATAATACTGTAAAAGGGTAAAGGATAAACATTATTTTCCATTTTTTCATTAGAGAGATTTTTTGGAAAATTCAAACCTTGTTAAATGAACTGAGCTCGTTAGTCCTTATGCACTTATATTTTGCCATGTCTATATTTAATTGAATTATTAGACCAAGACACATTCATATAATACCAAAAAAAAAAAAAGAAATTTTTTTTAAAAATTTTAATAAAAATCATATATAAATTTAATAAAAATAAAACAAAATTTTCGTATTTGATATATTGATACAATTTGTAATATGATAATTCGTGTTTTACATGTAATTAACATGAAGTAAACACTGAACAAATATATGAATTATCACATCTAGCTTTTATTAGCATTGGTCCTCGTAATAGGTTCAACTATTCAAAAGGTCCTGAATAATACAAACTTCCAAAGACTTGCTGTATAAAGAATTAAGGAAAACATCTATAGAAAAGATATCATTGCCATTCAGGCAACAAAGATTTGAAGAAGGGAGAGGAAAAGTGTTGGACGAATTTTACTTCTTCTAGCCCAACCTTAGAGAAAAGAAAGATCTCATTGACTGTCCGAAATTTCTCAAGTAATTTATTAAGAAATCAGAATGCATCTCCTTACAAAAAGACAGAAAGGAACACCTACCTACCACAATTTTCCTACCAACATGCTTAGGATACGTTCGATTTCAATGAAGCTCCATTGCCTTGCCAATATACTTGAGCATGTATTCCACTACCTCTACACCTCATCCAGATGAATCACTCATGGGTTTTTATATTAGGGTCTAGAAGACTAGGTTCTCTCTCCAACATCCTACAGGACCATAACTAGGCAGATGCTACTCCAGCTCAATTCAAGTTAAAAGACATCGATAAGCTTCTACTCTAGCACAGCATTTCCTCAACCTACCAGAGACCTTAAACCTTCAGGGAAAATGTGAGAAAAACGAAGGGATTGGATAGGAGCAGGAAGGCATGATACCATTTATTTATGCTGAAAAACGAAAGGGCTCTCAAAAAGAAGGTATGGGCAAGAAAAAGCTTACAAAGTCCCTCTTACAGAACCTAAGAAAATATATGTGCCTACTGTACTATGTAGCTCTCAATTGAAGACCTCGTGTAGGAGGAAAACAAAGGGGAAAAAAGTCTTAAACCCCAAGAACAGTAGGGAAAAAAAAATTATTCGTGAAAACCAAGGCTTGGTTTTTTTTCCTAAATTCACCAGGCTGTTGGAACTCACAATCATGATATTCATAATTTCTGTCAATCAAAGAGCCATACAAAAAACCATTGAAATAGAAAATGACTCATAACTATTGCTTGCCAAACTTGTTTCCTTTACCAGCGATTTCTATATAACATGGTAGAATCAGCAACCAAACCCATATTTCACTTGCAACCATTGAAATAAAAAATGAGCCATAAATTTAGCCTCAAACACATTTTCTTTACCGGTGAAATCTATAACATGGAGCTTTCAGCAACCAGACCCATCTCATAAAGATTTATTCCAAAAATCAGCATTTCATACTAAACAGCAAGATAGAGAAAGAAAGCAAAGGCAAGGGCAGCACAGGTAGATACGGACAGATAGAAGACAAAAAAAGCTAATGCAGATCTCAAAACTATCACTCGAGAGAAATACAAAAGATTCTTTCTATCAAATGCTATAGACTCAATTTAATATGGTATTCACAACTATGAATATACAGAACATCAAAGCAATACTAACTTACCAAGCAAACCATAACAAAAGCATTAACACCACAATTTATAAGATGAAATTAATAAGAGCAATAATAGTTTTAGTAGTCAGTTTCTTAAACTCAGAACTTTCTTATTTTCAACTTTCAATACCAGGTTAGTTTGCCACAACAGTTAATAATAAAGTCTTACATATCAAGTATCAACTTTAATGCACCACAAAATCTACTTCTACTGCTTACTAAAAAAGGACGATAAATAGTGAGAGTGAAATCACACATGTTATCTCAACCATGCTAGAAAAACTCAAAAAAAAAAACATATTCTTACAGATAAGACAAGGTTAAAAAAAATCAACCTCTTCTCAAAAGTGCGTATCTTATAAGGAGGAAAGCCTTTGGTGCAAATCATCCGCCAATGCCTGTCTTAAACTTTCCCCAAAATAATAAAACTGCTTCTCACTCTCAAGCACCCTTGCTGGAGCCCCAGTTTCATCAGGATCCTTCCGAATCTCAGGCTCAGGCTCTCTTGCAATCTGACACAAATTATGCAACACACAACAAGCTACAATTGTTTGCGGTGCATGATTAAGTCCGACATTCAAATCTTGAAGAATCTTCCACCTAGCTTTAAGTAACCCTATTGCTTCCACCACCACAGACCTCCCTTTCATCAGCATCCCATCAAACAAATTTTGTGCCGGCGTCCCAGCACCATCTGGAGAAAAGGGTGTCATCAAAAATGACAATAAAGGATAACACCAATCTCCAACAATATAAGGCCTAACACGATGACCCCTCACATTGATCACCTTATCCCAAACAATATCCCCTGAAGTAAGCCTATTATACAACAAACTATCCCTAAAATGAGTAGCATCATCTGACCCACCAGGAGCTTTAACACAAACATCCCAGAAAATTTTTCTATGGTCAGCAACAACCTGAAGCAAAACTGAATCATACCCGTATTTGCATTTATAAGAATTCATCAAATTCCTATCAAGTTTCAACCCACGGACCTTTATCGGGCACCCATCAATAGCTCCACAAATGTTTGGCAGTGAACTAAGTTCTTCGAAGCCCTGGGTAGTTTCAGTCAATCTTCTACGAGAAACTGGGATCTTGATGAACTCTGGGTAGAGCTTAGTCGCCAAGAGACGAGTCACCATATTGGTGATTTTGGAAACGAGGTAAGGGTCCAGGGAAGAGTGTGAAGCGACGGTTTTAGCGGAGTAGCCATGGGAGAGACGAGAAAGAACCATGGCTACGGCGTAATCAGAGGGAAGGGAAAGATTTGAGGCGGTTATAAAAGGTTTGAGCTTCTCAACCACGGTGGTGAAAACGGGATAGGAGAGTCCATACAAGGACCGCCATTGGGCATCACGGATTGGGGCGTCCAGAGACCAGATGTGGTCAGTAGAGAGAGCACGAAAAGCTGCGACGGAGAAGTGAGAGGGAGAAGAGGGAGGAGGAGAAGGGGAGGAATTGGGTTGTCTTTTGTTTGACAAAGGTGAAGAATTTTGAGGTCCTTTCTTAGAAGAAGACGTGGCGAGGAAGGAAAGGAGGGAGGCGAGAGTGAAGAAGAGGAGAGGGGCAGGGGAAGAGGAGGAGAGGAGAGAGGAAGGAGAGGAAGGGGAAGGGGAGGAAGTGGGAGGAGGGGAAGAGGAGGCAGGGGAAAAGAGGGAAGTGGCTGGGTCAAGGGAATTATGGAGGTGGAGGAGATTTGATAACATTAGCAACAAAGTTTCATCCATTCTGAAAGAACAAGTTTCAGATTTTGGAGGGTTAGGGTTTATGTGTTTTGGCAAAGAAAGATAAAAAGGAAGTTTGGGATTGTTTTGTTTTCAATTGATTGTGGAGAAAAAAATTAGCTTTGACACCATTAGCAAAGTGAAGAGATTGAAGGAAAAGGAATTTGGTATTAGTGGAAGCAACAATTGTTGGGAAAGAAAAGGGTTGTTTGTTTCTGGGTCCAATTTTGATGCCGAATAATTTTTCAGAACTGTTTTTTTCTTTTTTAGAGTAAAAAGAGAATAATCTTGTTGTAGTTTGGATCATTGGACTGAGTGTTTAAATCTAAGCAAGTTGTAAAAATTCAATTAGCGCTTCTCATCTATTTCTAACAAAAATTAAATTTTTTTTTTATTTTGATTTGAAGCCAAATTGTTGTAATAGTCTGGTCTTCTTCTTTGCTTTGTTTTTTTAATTAAATAACTAATTTATACATATCATTTTAAGAATTTAAATTTTAATTATGAAAATAATGTATTATTTTTTTGTCTTCGAGTGTTTTTGATTTTTATGAAATATAAAATTAAAATTTTATAATTTTTAATATTAAATATTAAATATTAATATATAAAAAATAATTTTAAAATATAAAAAATAAAAATTTTAAATGTTAAAAAAATAAGTCATAATTTTAAAATATCAAAAAAAATTAACAAAGAATATAAATTTATAAATATCAAGACATAATTTATGATAGAGAATTCCAAAAATAGATATCAATCAATAATACTTGGTACTACATTAGCTAACTTTATAAATTTCGAAATACAAAAAAGAAAAAGGGCCCGGTCCAATGAACCAACATTCAGGGTCGGGTAAACCGAGAGTCCGCGATTTCCGCGTTTCGTCGGTTTTGGATCCAGTTTCCTTTGCAAAATAGGAAGGGAAACCCGCTTGATAAAATTATTTCAATCCCCCTTTTAAACAAGAAAGAAAAGATTTTAGGGTTTAAACCAATTCCTAAAATCACTCGTAATTAGCACCCAAATTTTGAATAATTATCCTCCTAACGATCAGATTTTCGCAGCCATGACTGAGGTAATCTCCAAAGCTTTATTCCTCTATTTTTATTCTTTTTCAATCAATCAAGAAATTAAAAAACCTAAACTTTTCACTCCTTCTCCAGCAATGCTTGATATTATCGATGAATCCCCTTGATTTTTTGTAACATTGTTTAAGTTGGTTATTTTACAGTAAAATTTTCAATGAATTAGGTTTTTCTTTTTTTTTCCCCAGTTATTCGGCTATATATGCACTAATTCATTCCTTTTTTTTTTCTTTTTCTGTCATGTGTTCAGTATTGGGTGAGTCAGGGGAATAAATGGTGTGATTTCTGCAAAATTTACATATCGAATAACCCGTCAAGTATTCGAAACCATGAGCTTGGTCAACGGCACAAAGAAAATGTTGCTAAGAGGCTTACTACTATGCGAAAAGAGAGCGCAGCCAAAGAGAAGGAACAAAAGGAAGCTGCTCGCGCTCTCGAACAGATTGAAACTGTAAGTATTAAGTAACCCTTCAATAATGTTTTGCTTTTCATGCTTCATTTATTCTTGTTTTAACGACTATTAGTATTACTTAACAATGTTTTCCAGAAAGCTAAGCGGAGTTATCAGAAGGACGTTGCTAGTTTTGCGGCAAGAGATTCTAATGATCAAGAATTAGATGGTCAAGAAGGTAACTACAAGTCATCTTCAACTTCCCTTTTTTTAAATAGTACAGGTTATGGTAGTAATACAAGTTTTTTTAAATATAATAAGCATATAATTATGTTGATCTGCACCATGGATAGTGAGCTTTCCTTTAAATTTTGGGTTGTTGTTAACTGCCCAATTGTAAAATCTTAGGTCATGTTTGATACACAACATCATAATAGGATAGGATAAGATGATATTATTAATAGGATTAGATTAAATAATGTCATCTTTTCTTATATTTGATGTGTGCAAGGATTAAGATAGGATAATTTATTTATTGGTCAAAATTATCCTTCCTCAAAGTTTATATAATTTAAATTATTTATGTAATTTTTAAGTGTATAATAGGACATGTAAGTTTAATCTCATGGATTAAAAGTAATCCTTTCCACTTTGGGAGGATTGAATTATCCTATACCAAGAGGATGGTAATCCTCCTTGTAATCCTATCCTTTTCAATTAGATACAAATCAAACATAATATAGAATGATTATCATATTATCCTATCCATCATCCTCTGCGCCAAACATGACCTTAAAGTCATTTCTTTCAGCTTATGGCTATTAAAGCAACTGAGTTAATGATAGACATCTTATCTGCACAAGCATTAGTGACTTACTGAGAAGTTAGAAATTTATTTAATTCAGTATTATAATCCATTTAAATAGGAGAATGTAAAACCTAAGTTATAGGCTGCCAATTTAGGTTGAGATTAGCAGGTCTGCTTGAGTTTTTACATGACAGCGAGGCTGGCTTCATGCAGCTATATTCCTATTGCTAAATTTCATTGGTTAATATTGAAGCTTTTGAGTTTGGAGTGTAGCAGAAAAATGAATGTCTAACCAAAATTTTAAAACACTTATTAGAATGATGAGAATGAGTATTGTTAAACACATTTGATTGTGGAAATACTTTAATAGTAGACATGATTCATGACATCTGAGCCCTAAGAATCAACTACTTTCCTTGGTTGCATTATGGTCCAAGGTCATTTTGACTGTTTCTTTGTCTTTGGTGGTTTGCCACTTTTTTTTCAAAACTTGCTTTAGATTTTTGGTTTAATCTTCTATCGCATTGCAAAAGCTGCCAGGCAAACCCTGCTGAAAGTTTTTTGTTTCTTTCTGCTAACTTGGTAGTTGATGCCAAGGAGCTGGCCTGATGGATATGTGGCCTTAATCTCTATCAGGCCCAATGTCTTATCTTTGATTTACAAATGAGGCATTTTTTTTTATTATTAATATCTAAATGCATATGATGTCGTTTGGTCTATCTATCATTTTTATATTGAGGTTAGTACTATTCTAACTTATACAGCTTGATGCAGACTGGGACTACGACAGTAGTTCAGGTTATTACTACAATCAAAGCAATGGGTTATACTATGATCCAAAGTCAGGCTTTTACTATTCTGATGCTATAGGTACGGATCCGCAATTGTACTTTAAAATTTTTTGTCCTTTCTTTCTTCTGTAAGATAATCTATTAGATTAAATGTTGCTCGTGGTATATTTACTTAGAGGGAATGCAACAGGCAGGTGGGTGACGCGGGAAGAGGCATACTCCAAGGCTCAAGCTTCATCAAATCCTAAATCAAGAGATCCTAGCTTGAAAAAGCCATTTCCAACTTCGGTGGTGGACCCAGTTGCAGATAGCAAAAGTGCTATTAAAAGTCAAAAGGAGACTGCACCTGGGCCTGTCATTTCAGCTTCTTTAAATCCCATGAGATCTGTTAAAGGTGCTCCATCCTCACTTGCGGTTAAGAGGAAAAGACAAGATGAGAAGCCCAAGGCTATATCTAAAGAAGAGGTAGCTGCACTCAAAGCAAGGGAAGCAGCAAAGAAGAGAGTTGAAGAGAGAGAGAAACCATTACTTGGCCTGTACAATGGATCTCGCTGATTGACAGTGGCTCAAGCAAGCATCTTGCCTCTTCTTGATTCAAGGGGTATGCTTCAGCATACTATTCAACTTTTTTTTTCTTCTCCCAGGTTGGGGAGTGGGGAAACTTAATTTGACCACATTCTATATGGATATTGGACGGGCTATAGTTGAAGTCTTTACTCTAATATCTCTTGCCGCTAGATGGCTACTATGACCCTTGTGTGTTTTTTTATTATAACTGAAGTCTTTATTCTAATCTCTCTTACTATGGAAAGATGTCTTAAGGAGTAGATGACACAAATTGTGCTGTAGTATAGCCAAGTAATTGACTGTCTGAGCTGTTTGTCTTAGTGTGTTGATTGTATGATATTTTAAGCTGGAAATCTGGAGTCAATATTAAGAGTGTGTTTGAGTTAGCTAAATTCAAATGCCTTTGTTTGTCTTATAGCACTAGCTGCTAATAAATTGTGCTTCAGCAGAAAAAACACTGAGATCAGCTCCCTGGGCCTTAGATTTTTGTGTGAGAAGAATGGGATGGAAAGAAAGTGATCATTGATTTCTTCAACATGGTTTTTTATAATCTCTTTGTTACATTTAGAAATACCAAACTGGATTATGGCCTTAGATTGATTTACTTTAATTGTATTTCATTGCAGATACTGAGAACATGACATAGCAGGTCACAGATTTATTGCATAGCATGTATGCTGTATGGCTGCGTAAAGAATGAACCAATATGGTAGCTTTCATTACATCCCTTTTATTGTAGAATATTGATCTTAATAGGAGCTTGTGTTGTGTTAAAAGTCTTTAATCTCTGCAAGTGTTTGTGATCTATTGAGGAATTTTATCAATTTCTTCTTAATTGATAGAAAGTCCAGTGATTTGAAATTTGCAACTATAGTACAATCGTGTACATGTAATATTCATGCCTTCTATCTACTTTTGCTTTTATTTTGGAGTTTAAGTTATGCCTTTATTTCAAATTTGGTGAAATTTTTTTAGACATTAACCTAGAAAGTTTGAGCCGGATTATTGTATGTATGGTTCTTGGGATTTAATTTCCATGTAGTTTTTGTTCGAAAGACAGTGTAGAACCTCACTCAAGATTATGACATTTAGTGCCATCTAAACATTAGCAAATACATGAATGAGGTTCCGTATTCCCTTGAAGACCGGAGTTAAGTATGTTGCTTTTGGAAAAATAGTAGATACTGTGTGGTCCCTATTACTGGAAAATGGGTGAAAAAGATTGTGATTAAGCAGAGGCTAGTTGTGTATCTTATTCAGGGCCATTGGAAAAGGAAGAAAACCAGAATGGAGATCCTGGCTAGCCAGATGGTTGTGATTCACAGGAACCCTAACCTGACCGGATTGCTGATGAATGATGTTTTCTGCTGCTTCAGTATGCTGTTGGGCTTATGTTACCTGGCCGGCAGTCATGTGGCATGGCATTGGCTTCTCAATTCAAGGCACTAATAGCAATAGAATGTGAAAACATCATTTCTGTTTCTCCCAGCGTCTACAAAGTGGCGATTGCTCTTTCAAAACGTGCCCTCTCCGTCAGTCTTATCCGCGAGCAATTGAGCCGTAAATGAACGTTGTTTCTGCTTCTTCGACCGTTAATAAAGTTGAGCGTCGACAAAGTAACAAAGTAAATGCAGTAACCATACTGCTCTTTTTGCTTGACCCTTTTAAAATATTTTGGCTCGTAAAGCCTTCAAATTAACACTGAAAAACGTTGTGACGATTAAAGTTTTTACTGCACCCCCCCAGCCTATAATAAACATGGTGTCTGTTCAAGGAAGCTTTACCACTTCCTTTATGGTCTAATACATTGTGACCAAATAGAAAAATTTAAACTAAATACTAGAAAATTTTTATCAAACTCAAGAATTAAAAACTTTAGTAGATCACTTTTGCCTCTTGACTTTTATTTTTATTTGGATAAACGTCACTGACAATAGATGTTACGTGTACATTTTAATAGATACTAGTGTTAAATCTTGGTTTCGTCTAATGTATTAAATTAATTTTTAGTATTTTATTTAATTAATATTTAATTGAATTAAAATTTAAAATAATTTAATATAAAATTAATATTGTTAAGCGCACAATCTTCTGTTAAAATAATTGACAAAAGAAAATTACTGCAAAACTAAATAAAAAATATTATGTGTATATGTTAAAATTATAAAATTCCTAAAAGGAGCAGTTGCTGAACAGAAATTATAATAAAACACTTAATTTGTAGCTACATCTGATTATTAATAAATTTATACATAATCAAGATAAATAATAACTTTAAAAATATCATGTGCTATAATAACAAATAAACAGTAATCACTTATTTTTAATTGATTATCAATGACAAATTTTTTCATTCTCTTGAGAATAATTTGTTTTTGATGTTACAGTTTACGGTCCAAAATTTATTTTTTCTTAGGATCTAATAGAGTGATAAAAAAATATTTATCTAACAAAAGCTTATGGAAATAATTTGGAATATATTATAGAAATAATGTGATAAAAGATTGTTAAGAAAAATTTTAAATGTATATTTTGTTATATTATATGTAAATAATATAAATACAATTATTTACCAAGACAGAATGACCATCGACTTTCATCAAAGAATGAAAAGTAAAACTGTCAAAATAACCGTAAGTTCTCTTAAAAATAACAGAAACTTCCAAATATTAAAAAAAAAAAAAATTAAACTCAAAATTTAACAGCCCACGCTCATAAGGCTTAGAATGAAATAACACAACGGTGAAGAAAATCCATGAAGCAGCCCACCATAAAAGACAACTGTCAAGCTATCAATATACTCGGGATTATATAGATTTGTTGATAAATTTTTTTAAAATAACATAATAATATGTCATGTATAATCTTTCAATTAGAAAATGATTATCAATATCGGTTAACAGCATTAAGAACAGGTAACATATTAATGAACAAAATCATAATATAAAAAAACACATTAAACAATTTTTAAAATTGTATCATGTTAGACAATTGACTCTATAAGAGTCAAAGTATGACATTAACTTATCTTTAATTTTTGATGCAAGTGCACTGATTGATCTCTTTCAACGTTGATTTGGTCCATTCTCCACTCGTGAAGTCAAAGAAATCAGCCCACTCAGTTAGGTAACATTAAATATACATTCACATCTACCACGTGGCGTACAATCGCATTCTTTTTTTGGTTTACACGACAAACACGTTTGGGCCGCCCCTTAGTCAAAATATAGTGCCTTGAGTCAACCACCGTGAGAGCAAAATATACACAATTTATGATTTAATTTCTATAACAAAACAAAATTGATCTAATTGACACTGATCATTACCAAAAATGAAATTTCCCTTTTTTTTTTCTAACTGCTACATAATTGGCACCGTTGATTCATAATTTTATACATTGTCACTATGAATTGTACTTTATTTATTGATTATATGTATTTAAAAATTAATGTTCGAATTTCTTTTTTTTTCCTAAGAAAAAGGAAAATGATGTTAACTGGGTCAGGGTATTTCAATTCATGTCTTGTTTCTCTTTGATTTCTCCAATTTTGCATCATATAACTGCTTTTGACTGGTTTTTTTTTTTTTTTTAAGTTCCCATATCTTTTTTTTCTTTCTTTCTCCCTCCTCCGAGAAGAACATCCATACCCAATCTTTGAAGTTCAATATTTTTTAAGAAAGTTACCCAAGAAATTCAGTCAAAAGATTGTATTCGACGCCAAACCAAGTAAATTGATCGTGAAATATTTGATGAAAGTAAAGGCTAAGCCTAGTCTAGTGAACGTAATCGTTAGTCAAGCAAGAATTTGGTGCGAATTAAATGCCATTAATTTTAAAATATTAAAATTTAAACTTTAATATATATTTAAAATATTAAAATTTAAACTTTAAATTTATTAAATATCATATTTTAAAATTACCTAACTAACTTAATTCGATGGTGCTATAATAAATTAAATTAAGTTATGATCAGCTTTAGTTAAGAGTGGCCAAATTTTCAGCATTGACTAAAGTTTGCCATTAGTACTTTTGACTGATGTCCCTTATCATTGACCTGGTGTGAGGAAATTTTCTTGGAAATTTAGTATTCACTTGATAAACTTAAACACGATTCTCTCTTTCCTTGGAAAAACAATGCTTGAAAACGACCACTATGCTAGAGAATACGAAAATTTCCATGTTTAAATACTATTCAAACTATCAGGGTGGCATACTTTAGCAAGTAAATCAAATAAGAAACGTTCCTTCTTGATGAACAATAAATGCAGAATGATACTACTGCCATTTAGAAATATATGTCAGGAAACTCCTTGAAATAGTTTAGTTATCCCATGATTTTCAATTTCAAAGGAAACAAGAAGAATTTCCATTAATCAGTAGCTCTAGGAAGTGATCAGGCTATTAAGCTTCAGTACTGCCTGAGATCAAAGACCATCGGCTGCCTGTACATGAAATGGTGATACACATACAAAATTGTTAGCCCCTATCAGACTTGAAACAAGTACTCGAGCGGTCACCAGTAATCATGAATGTATATATCATTATATCACAAACTTGCAATGCAAAACCAAGAACTCAGAAGTCTGAACAAAAATAGGCTCCAATTTTAACCTCAGTATCATTGTCATTATCATTGTCATAAATGAGACAAGCTTTTTCGTTTTTTTTTCTCTTTTGCTAATGTAGAAAATTATGCATATGTATTAATGTGAAGTAGGATTAGAGCCATTATTGCATCATATCATAGGCCGTGGCCAATCCTACAGCTCTCCTTTTTTTTTTCACCTTTTCCACTCTAAATCGCCTTCAAATAATTAAAAAAGGATAAAGGAAAGTGGCCATGAATTATGATTGCAGGATTTCTTGAGGGTCTCCTATGTAATCGACATGGCTAGACTTTCTGTAAAGCTAGCATTATATGCATTTCTGCTTGCTCCTTCTTTTTCCTACAGGAAGATATAAATGACTTACAAAAGTATGGCATTGTAGACTAATCGTCTACCTCTGATCTCTCTTTAATTTTCTTTTGCCCATTTCCCTTATGGTAATTGATTACATCAGGCTGTAAGAAGAAGCAAAATTGAAGTTATAGCAGTCAGTAGTGTACACTATGATTTTTGTACCAGTTATAATTACTAGGCTGCATGCTACATTGGTTAAGGACCCTTTGCTAAATGTGAACTATCGTCAACTTAATTGTATGTACATCTGATAAAATTAAAACGATGCATAATGATCATGAATTATCTAATAAGAGTAATGTCACGAACAACCCATAAATTATAATAAAATATTTAATATGGTATTTAATTTTAAAATTTTTTTATGTGAAACATAAACTATGAAACCATATTATTTAATTAATTTATAATTTAAATATTAAATTAAAGATTTTTAAAGTTCAAATATAAAATTAAATATTTTACTTAGTTTAAGGATGATTCTTAATATTAACACAAGATAAAGGATAAAAAAAACCCTCAAATAAAAGCTTAATAATCATCCAAGCTTTTATTATTTTATTACAATCAATTAAATCTCAAGCTTATATTTTTATCTATTGAGCTTTTATTAGATTAAAATTGATTAATTATTAATATCTATTTTTATCCAATTGTGAATTCAATTAGAGTGAAAAAAAATATTTAAAAATTTAATTGATCCGAAATAAAAAATTTAAAATTTAATTGATTATAATAAAATATTAAAAACTTAAATAATTATTAAATTTTTATCCGATGATTTGTTTTTAACCTTTTGCCTTTAATTCAATAAATAAATTCAATTGCTCCCCAGTACCTCATAAATGATATTACATTTGTGTTCAAAGGTTGGTGCAACCGGAATTCTTCCTGTACTTCTAATACAAAATGCTTGAAATGTCCATTTGCATTTTTTTTTAATTATCTAATTTTCATTCTTCTTTTCATTCCTAGTTTTAAAACAGAGATTTGGTACGGATTGAAAGCATTTACAACAGAATATAAACACATCACCATCATTAGGGCACATGGAGATAAACCTGTGAAATTTTTAATTGCCCACTTTACCATTCTTTGCTCTTGTTTGCCTGTTAAACTTTCGTATTTCTTTGAAACTTTAAAGCACAAGACGACAGCTGGTTAGATTGGTTGAATTTTGAAGGCAATGCACAAAAGTGCAGCTGAGCCAACCAAGGATTTTTAAATTTAAGAGGCCGTTTTGGGCAACAGTTCATCATTGAGCTTGGAGTGATGGAAAAATCATGGTCACAAAATGAAGGAAAAAGGCAGGTTATGTTAGTTTGGATTATCTGTTTTTGATTGATTCTTTCCACCTTTAATTTGACTGCAAAACCCTCAATCGCACCACTTTACACTGTTTAAGCATATCATTACCATCATTATTCCACAAACCTAATCATTATGTTATAGAACTAGCTTTTCCAATCCCATGTGTGGCGCAAATATTCCTTTTTTTTTCCCTCTTTTCCCCCTTTTCTTTTGGCTAAACCATGCGTTGTGACATTATTCTCTAACATTTCTACTTTTTGAGGTCTAACTTGGAATGTGTAAACTAATGTTTTTATTAAAGAGCAAAACGGATCAAGCAAACCATTTTCCCTGTAGATTGATTAATCTGAATTGAAAGTTCACTGGCACGGTGGCACCAGATAAGATGCAATTTGGAACCAACTTAACTCAACCAAACCAGCTTGTTTTCTACGTGATGGAGTCGAGCTCTAACTTTGAAGTATTCCTCAAAAGACAGAAGAAAAGACGGTTAAAGATAAAAGTAAAGTATATTTTTTGTGTTTGCACTCCGACTTGAAAATAAAAAAAATTCAAGTCCAAAAGGAAATAAAAAGGAGAAAAAGATAATAGAATGGATTTACTTTAATGGTGCCTGAATCTTTATATTTATAGGTAAGTTAGAGGGGACCATCAAAGGATAATAAGAATAATGCCAAATCGATGTGACACTAAACATGTCAAATTGATTTGACATATCAGATCAACACAAATGATAAAAATACCTTTAGTTATCTACTGAAGGATTCTAATAAGAAAAAAGATCACTTATCCTTTTGACCATCAAATGCTTTTACCATTCTATCATTCCATCTGACAGTTTGAGTATCAGATCTGAACGTATCATCGATGCCCCCAATATAGGGCAAATTGGCTAAAATAGATAACCTAGAAGTTTGCTTCCTCGAAGCCAACATTATAAAAAGAGGTCGGTATTAGGGGATAACTAGCTTTGAGCCATGGTCCAACCTTATGGTTATCTAATCTTGTGTGTGTGTATCTTGGGTTAAATGCATTACCGGCTTAAAAGTTTTTGAGGTGATAATTGTTCGAAATGATTCG
Source organism: Durio zibethinus (assembly GCF_047325235.1). Classification (NCBI taxonomy): domain Eukaryota; kingdom Viridiplantae; phylum Streptophyta; class Magnoliopsida; order Malvales; family Malvaceae; genus Durio; species Durio zibethinus. The sequence goes on from NC_143163.1 coordinate 4,068,724, forward strand.
AGGTTAGTGCTGGAGTTCATCTAGTCATCGTGAAACATGTATTTTATTTCAAAAGCTTGGATTTGAGCCTCTAATTTAAACTTTGATGGTGGACTGGGCTCTCAATTTGCCTCAATGAATCATCTAGTTTAATTGGTCTAAACTAAAGTTCATCCAATTAGATCGGTCTGACAGTAATTAAATGTGGAGAGAGGCTGTTTAAATGAAAAAAATTAAAGGGAAAAGATGAAAAGATGTTTTCCCACCTTTGCTTTGACACGTGGCACAACCTATGTCATTTATCTTATTTGCAATACATCTATATAAAGAGCCGTTGAGGCTTTAATTTTGTACCTTTCTATTTTTTCAAAAGCTTTTTGACATTTAAAGTTTTTTCACACCTTCTTCGATATGTATTTTTAACCATGTCTTCTAGTACGAGTTTCAAAGAGGTTAGGAATTACCGGATAGAACCTAAGAAAGATCAGCGTGAGCAACAAGATGATAATCTAATTCCACCAATTATCAAATGTCATAATTAAAAGAGGATGGTTTACTGTTCAATCCAATGTCCAAGGAAAGACAATAACGAAATGAAGAGAATGCTCAGGTAAAAAGAGAATGGGTCATGAGCACGTAAGAGCTATGTGCTTAGATTAACTTCTAACTACAAAATCCACCACCCTTCTTTATCTCTCAGGTCAGTCCATCTTTTATAGCTAACCTTTTTTCATCATTGGTTATTCCCTTTTTTTTTGGTTCAATCTCATTAATTCTCTTTATCTTCTACTCTCCTCCATATGATTGCTCTTGTTGAGATCTTTTCCTCTTCTAAGGGGTCTCTACCTCATTTTTCTTCTTTCGAAATTAAATTACTCTCAGCCATTGTTCCACTTTAAAATTTTACTTTTACTTAATAGTCAGAGTCTACTGGCAATGAAGATTCTGATGATGAGGGTTTTAAGAAAGAACAAGAAAAAGGGAGTACCTTGGTCAAGAAAAATGACGACGGGGAAGAAAACCCTGTGTTATAGGACAAACTAGTCAAGGTCCCTATATATAGTCTTTATGACCTTGGAATGATCTCCAAAGACATGATGAGTAAACTAAAGTGTAAGATAAATCCTGAAGATGTCCTAACATGTGTTTAGCTCATCACGTCCGTGCTTTGGCTATAACTTTCCTTTTTTTCATAGAAGGGTATAGTATAATAACGATGAACTCCTTAAACCATATTACTGATAGACTAGAGCCACATTGGCTCTATATATATTGAGATTCTTTTATGCCTGATTTGAGGTTTTCACTTTATCATTTAGTTGTTTCAATTTTTAATTCTTATAATTTGACTATCACTTAGTTCACTCCTAACTCTATATGGTACATAGTTGCCTTCATCATTCTTTGTCAATATTTAAATATTTTTCCTTTTCTCCTTCTATTTAGAGAGTTTTTTTCTCTAAAAAAGAATCCCAATGATAGTAGGTAGTACTACATAACAACTCAACTTAATAAAAAATTACTTGCGGATTGCTCGAGCTTAATAAAAAATTAAAAGTTATTTTTTCTTTGCCTCGAAAAGCAAAAAATAAATAAAGATGGTAAGCATGAGGTAAAGGCTACTCTTAAGATTAAAGCTTAAGAAATAAAGAATATGCTTAACACTTTCGTAGATGTACTAGTGGCCCTTTTTATCATAGATCTATTAAATTAGGATAAAAATTTGGAATATACTTGTAAGGGGAGGTCATCATTGATGCTCACAAGCTGTCTTCCCCAAAAGTAATAAATAAGACAAAGTATTAAGGTAGGTTTAAGGTAACCTCATAAGATTTTATTTTAAATTGATTTTTATTAAACTGTTAGCTTGATTTTACATATATGGCAAGCGATGATGACTTTGATTTTGGATTGTACCAACCTAATCCCAATTCCAAAAGGGGTAAAAAAATTCAGTTTGGGGCCTCGTCTTGCAAGAGAGACAAGATCGTCAATACCTCACTACACTGTTTTCCTGCAGACTGAAAAAGAAAAGCTAGGGGTGGCTAAGATCTATCCTCAATATTGGTACCAACACTTCTTTTTCTTGCCAAAAAGCCACGGGTAGAGGCCTCATCTTCTACTTTTGAAAACCCCAAGGCTAGGTTATTAAAGCCCAGCTCAAAGAAAATCTCCTTCAACTTCGAGTACACTCCTGCTGATGACCCATCACTAATTTGATTGTGGTAAAAAATTTCAACAAAGTCACAGTCTTTCATCTTGATAAGCAATGACTAATTTCAACTCGATTTTATTAGTATTTTTTTATTTTGTTCAAATTGAGGGCATTTTTCACAGTCAAACAAAAATTTCTCCCTCAACTCCTAAAGAACACTAATGAAACCTTCCACCACACTTACCTAGTAATAGTCCACTTATTGAAGGTCGATAAGGACATGGCTAGCTTGACTGAGGAGTACAAAAAGAGCTCAGACACGCTGGACAATGTTCGATTTAGCCTCAGCTTGTCTCATAGGAAAGAAGCTGAGTAAAAAAAAAATTGATGAGCTAACAGCAAAGCTGTAGGCAGTTTTGTTTAACAAAACCTCATCTAACTCAATGAAAGAGCAAGCTAAACTCAAGCTCAATAACACTCAGGCTGAGATAACAAATGTGAGGTTCATGCCTGAGGCTAGGGAAAAGGGGGAAAAAACTTTAAAAAGAAGGCAATGACGAAGTTCAAGGCTTCCAATGAGTGCTTTCAAATGAAAGTGGAGTTCTTCAAGAAAAACATGTTCAATGCTTTCCAATTGGCCAATAATGAGGTACAGTTTAAATTTGTGCCCTTAACCTCGACCTTTCTAATATTGATATCAACAATATTAGATTAAAACTCGTCCAAATCAGCCCAAGAAATATGAGAATGAGGAATAGGATAATGATGATGAACCCTAAAAGTTGAACTAGAGGTAGTTTTAGGGCCTGAGCATGAGGTGGAGGAGATTGAAAAATGTGAGGTTGTCACTACTACTCCTACTGATGAGGATGCTGCTCCTACTACTATTGCTACTCCTATTGATGTTGTTGATGCATTATTTTTTTAACTTTTTATTTTTATTTTTATTTGTTATAAATTTTTGTTAATTTATAAGATCAATTTTTTGTAATGACCTTAGGTAGGGTTGATCGCTGACATCATCTGTTGATGATTTTTATAACAATTAATCAATACAATTTTTGTTCAAATTAGTCTAGACTTTAGCTCAGTTTAGTTTTATTATCATAATTTTTTCTTTATTCACACGAGTTTTAACACAGTTAATCAAAGAAGTTTCAGCCCAGTTAATTGAATTATGGATTTACATAATCTCTTAAATTAAATTTACTTGAGAATCCATCAAAGTTTTAGATCAAATTTGTTAGATCGGTATATGTGAACTCCTTAAACATAATTTGATTTTTATATTTGAGTACAAATACAAGTGTGAGATTGATTTGGATCGAGCTACTGATAATAGATCTTTAAATTATTTATGTTTCATGTTCTTATGATGATGTCACCATTTAAGTCTTGTAGTTTGTAGGTCGTGTCATGGACAATCTATTTAACAATATATGATTCTTCTCAGGTCAAAGCTAATTTGTCACCTTGATCATATACTTATGAAACTTTTACTTTTCTAAGTACTAGGTCATCCTTCTCGATATACTTATGTCAAACCCTTTTATTGCAATAATTGGCCATTTTTTGTTGATAAGCTACTATCCATATTAAGGTTATATCCCTCTATTCTTTGATAAGGTCGATGTTGGCCCTAAGCGCTTCTTCATTTTTCTCTTTTGACCCTAATTTAACTCTCAAGCTAGGAAGGTCAATCTCGATGGTAACATAACCTTTGTTTCAAATGCCAAATGGAATAGGGTTTCACTAATGGATACTTTCATGGTCATATTCAGAGCCCATAGCACTTTTAGTAGCTTGTTAACCTATTTTCCCTTTATTGTATCGAGTTTCTTCTTTAGAGCTTTTAATATTGTCTTGTTCGCAGCTTCGATCTACCCATTAGACTGAGGGTAGGCAATTGACATGAACCTAAGGTCAATGTGAAGGTTTGAACATCATTTCTTACATCTTAGATTTTTAAATTATTTGTCATTATCTGTTATTAGAGACCAAAGTAAACCAAATCTACAGATTATATTTTTTCATATAAATTTCTTGACTTAGGCTTCTATAATGGTAGCTAAAGCCTCAGCCTTAAGCCATTTTGTAAAGTAATCTACTGCCATTAAAATAAATCTCCTTTGATCTATAGCCAGAGTGAACGATCTGAGGACATCCATTTCTCACTATATGAAAAGCCATGGACTGATGATAAGAAGAGGCTTGATCAAGAAAAGATGTTACATGTGAGTGAATCTCTGACACTTGTCACACCTCTTTACCAATTTGGTTGTATCCCTTTTAATGGTATGCCAACAATAGTCTTACCTAAACACTTTATAGGCCAACAATCGAGATCTGAAATAACTTTCACATATTTCTTTATGGATTTCTCACAGGATGTAGTCTGCCTCTTCTTCATCAACATATCTTAAATAAGGTAAGCTAAAAGATCTTTTGTATAAATTTTTTTCAATTATTGTATACCAAGAGACTTTTTTCATCAATGTCTTAGCTTGAATTCTTTCATCAGGTAATGCTCCCTTGGTCAAGTACTCCTTGATTAATGTCATCCAGATTTCTTTCTCTATGATCAGTCTTACAAGCTTGTCCTTAATGTTTTTATGTGTTAGCTATTCTATCAAAATTTGATCTAAGCTTTCTATTATTATTCTTGAAACCAACTTAGATAAGAAGTTTGTTAGTGAATTATTTGACCTCGATATCTTTTTTACCTCGACTTTCTTGAAGCTAGCCACCAAAGCCAGTGCTTTGTTAAGATACTTTCGAATCCTATCTTTTCAAGCTCTGAACTCTCTATTTACTAATCGCCTACCAATTAGGAATGGCTATACATGATTATATGTTGAATGTTTAGCTCGATTGCCAACTTTAAACTAGCTGTTAATACTTTATATTTTACTTCATTGTTGGATACCCTAAACTTGAATCTCAAGACGTATAGGTGCTATAGTCTTCATAAGCTTATCAAAATAAGTTCAGCTCCTCTATTATGGCTCATGATCGATCCATTAACATAGAGTTTTCAATCATCTTTATCTAGGATTTTTTTTCTTCGAATTATCTCTCAGGGTGTATCGAGGTAAGTTCTGTAACAAAGTCTACCATCACCTATGATTTTAAGGTCGACTTAGGTAATATGTGTAGGTCAAACTCGTTGAGCTCCACCACTCATTTAATTAGCCTTTATGATATTTCAAACTTCTATAAGACTTATCTCAGTGGTTAGTCGATCAATACGTGAATTGTGTAGGCTTAAAAATATAACTTGAGTTTTTTTATTGAAGTGACAATGGCATAAGCCAGCTTCTCTATATGTAGTTAGTCTCTGGCCCCATTAGTATCTTACTTACAAAATAGATTGGTCTTTGTTTCCCTTCTTTTTTTCATATTAGGACTAAGCTGATGGCCTGGTCTGTGCTGGCTACGTATAAGTATAAAATTTCACCAGGTCTCAACTTGGATAAAATTGGAGAGGATAAAAATTCTTTGAATCTTTCAAAAGTTTTTTAGCACTGAGGAGTCCACTTGAAGTCAAAAATGTTCTTGAGGATTTTGAAAAATGGTAGACATTATTATGTTAATTTGGACATAAATTAGCTTAGGGCAACTATTCTATCAATTAACCTCTATTTTTTTATTGAAGTCAGTGCCTTCATGTTCAAGATCGCCTGAACCTTTTCTGGGTTCATCTTTATCTTTTTTTTTTTTGATCATATAATCGAAGAACTTACCCAATGTGACTTAAAAAACATATTTGTTTAGGTTAAGTCTCATAGTATACTTTTTTAAAGTGTTGAAGGTCTCTTTAAGGTTTTTCAGATGCTCGATCAAGCTCTTACTCTTGACAATCATGTCATCCATGTATACTTTTATGTTACGATTGATCTAGTTTTTAAACACCTTGTTTAGTAGCCTTTGGTAGATCGTCCCTGTGTTCTTCAATTCAAAGGGCATTACTTTGTAATAGTAAAGGCCTTTCTTAGTAATAAAAATTATCTTTTCTTCATCATCCTATAGCATCTTGATTTGATTATAATCAAAATAAGCATCCATAAAACTAAGAAAGCCATATTCAACATTATCATCCACCAACCGATCTACACTAGGAAAAAAAAAGCTATCTTTCGAGCAAGCTTTGTTCAGGTCAGTAAAGTCAACGCATATCTTCTATTTTTCACTTTGCTTTTTAACCGTGACCATGTTGGCTATTCATTCAAGGTAGTAGACCTTTCTAATGAAGCCTACTCACAATAATTTGTTAATCTCTTCCTCGTAACCTGTTGTCTTTTTGGGTAAAGATTCTCTTCTTTTATCAAACTGGTTTTACCTTGGGATTAGCGTACAGCCTATAAACGATCATCTCAATATCAATCCTAGGTATATCGGATGGTGTCCAAGTGAATAAGTTAGCATTATCTTTTAAGAGTTGAATTAACTGATCCTTATGTTAAAGTTTAGCTTCGATCTATATATGTTTTCCAAGGATGTTATCCCAGAACAAAACTATTACAAGATCTTTAATCAACTTAGATTAGTTTTTGTCTGAATCTAGTCTTTGATTAATTATATCTTTTTATTCAATTAAGTTGAGACCATTTTCTATGAAAACAGTTTCTGATGAGATGATCAATAGATCATGGGTAACTTATTGAATATGTATATAATGAAATTGGTATGTATTTTTCATTTTATATTGTATTTTAACCGATGCATTAGCTCGGTCCAAATGACATGTGATTATGTGCGTCAGCTTAAAAGCTTAATTGTGTTTATAGTTACCTTAAAAAATTTTAAAAATAGAATAAAAACTTTTTTTTTGTTAGAGCTTAAAGTGACTTAAAAATGCGTTTCTATCAAGTCGGTCTTAATTTTATGCTCTTGTTGGTGACTTCATGCTTCTTGTTAATTTCTGATGATTGTCTTTCTTTATTTTTTACCTCAGTTTTTATCGAATTATACATCGGTTTCCCTGTTTTACCCTTTATTATTATAACATAACACTACTATACTATAGACTGGTCTCTTTGGACCTTTCCAACCCTATTAGATATTGGGAATTTCACTTTCAAATTATGAACTGAGCATATAAGCCACATAATAGACTGGCTAGATTAATCTAATATCATGTTATAAACTTATGGGATGTCTACCTCCATGAATTTTATAACCGAGGTGATAGTCTTCAGTTTAATCCCCAAGAAAATCGAAAGCTTAATGATTATTTTTAATGGTACCTGCTCATTCTCGAACACCAAAAGTGTTGTGGTAATTAGTTTCAACTAATTTTCACTAATTTTCATTTTTTTTATGCAATTGTAGTTCATGACGTGAGCTAAACTCCCATTATTTGACAACATAGTTATACATTACGGTTGTGATTATTATAGCATCATTGTATAAGTGTTAGATTTCTTCAAGATATTTCAAGCTAAATAAGATTGGCTCATCTCTTTAATTTTTTTCTCTTTTTATCGAGGTACCTACTGTCATAATCATACCTGGGTTAAACTTTCCCTTGACAAAAGTAGAGCTACCTCTATTGATCACATTAATCACTTTAGTAATTGATTTATTATTATTTGTTTGGATCTTTTCTTAAATTAACTTATCTCCTCAGGTTTTCTTTTTTCATGTTTTACGCATCTCTTTCTGCTTCGGATGGACCCTCTTCGGTATTGTTTGTAGTTTATTCTAGGTTGGTCTTATCTTATCTATCTCACCAATCTCTTCAGTTGGCCTCTTCTTATCAAAGCTTCAATTTTATTTTTTAGATCGATATAATCTTTAGTGTTATGACCTATATATCTGTAAAAGGCATATCTTTTGATCAAATCCATCATCATGTTCTATCTCAATGGCTTTAACCATATAAGGTCAGGGTTTCTTTCAATTTACATCATAATCCTTTATCATAAGGTATTTAGTGTAATGTAGCTTCTTTCTCTACCAGGGCTTCTAGCCCTATGTCATCTCTTTCTTAGGAGAGAATCATAAAAATTTTTATCTTTCTTATGATCGAAAAAAGGGATGAGCCTTTCTAACCTCAGTTAGTTTTTATTGTAGTTTCAGCATTTATGTATTTTTCAATTATAAGTAGGACATCGATCAAGGTTTTAGGTGATTCTAGCGATAATATTAACTTCATATGGTACTTTTTGTAATAGAGTCCACTATTAAGGTGGTTATGGCCTCCATCTACTCCAAATCTTTAACCTGCAAAGCTTTTACATTAAGAAGCGTGACATAGCTCTTCAAAGTTTCATTTCATCCTTTATGCATTGACATCAAACTTAAAGTCATCTTTTTCGCTCTTTGACTACTCATAAACTTGGATAAGAAAAAGTGGTTAAGCTTCTTAAATGTCGTGATTGACCTCAATTCCAAGTTGTTGTACCAAGATCGAGCTGCACCCTTCAGTGTAATAGCTAAGTTTTTGTACATTAGAGCCTCATCTACTTTTTGTATCATCATGTTAGTTCTATAAAGTTTTAAATAATTAAAAGGGTCAGAAGTACCATCGTAGGTTTCCAAATTTGGCATTTTAAACCCTTTAGGGGCATGGGTCTATCAATCTCTTTAGTGAAGGGCAAGGTCTTCAAAAACTTGAGCTCATCCTCAAAGGCTACCGCTTTCGTTTTTAGCTTTTTTTTAATGATATGCATATGAGCTTTTATATCTCTGTTTAGCTAGGTTTGGGGTTTGTTTGTTTGGATTTTTAGGTCATAGCCTATGTTGAGTTGTGGCTAAAGTAATAGTAGGCTGGAGTTCTGTGCTTTTCATCTCTGAAGGCCAAGCAGGCTTCTATCTTTTCATAGCTTGATTATCTGATAGTAGTTCATCGGTCAAAAATGATTAAGTCAGACACTTTTAAAACTTAGGATGGGGTTATGGTTTGTAATATCTGCTTGAAAGCCTTTATCTATTCGATCAGGACTTGAAATTATTCTACGGTCAGCCTCAGCTATGGTTGGGCTGATTAGATGGAATGCTAACTATGATGGGTTTCTGTTCCAGCCAGAATAGCTGTCTCTCTTTCTTCTAAGGTTTTCTTTTTTGGCAACATTGCTTTACACTCGACTAATGAAAGAAAAAGGGCCTTTACCTAGCGTACCGAATATTAGTGTCAAGCTCCGATCTTGGGGTGTTCTTAAAAAGGTAAAAAAGAAAGGCAGTTAGAGGCAAAGATAAGGTATGTTCCCTACGTTTGCACTTTAACGCGCAAGTAAGAAAGATTCAAGTCGAAAAAGAAAAGGAAAAAGAGAAATATAGTAGAATGGACTTCTCTTTTTGGTGCCTAAACCTTCATATTTATAGGTAAGCTGTAAGAACCCATCAAGAGATAGGACAATGCCAAGTTAAGGTAGTATTGAGCATGTCAGACCAACTTGACATGATAGATTAACACAAATGACAAAAATACCTTTGTTTATCTGTTAAAATATTTCAAAAAAAAATATCATTATATTTTTTTACCATCAAATGCCCATAACTCTATGCATTGACAATCTACTTATTTGGCTTTAAAACATTAGTAATTCCCATCATTTGATCATTTCAGAAAGTGCTAATATTGTTGGCTGTGTTTGGAAATACTATGAGCTGCTAGTTGACGTTAATGAAGAAATTAATGTTATTGGCTATGGCAGGCCGTCAATTTAGTTGATAAACAGTTAAGAACAAGGTAGTTGCCTTTTGTTTAAACATAATGGCATAATGCTTAACTAGAAAATAATTTTCCCAAATAAACCCTACAAAAAGGTAGTTTAAAGTAGCTCCATTAATTTTAAACATTATACTATAATATAATATAAAAATAAATGATACAATTTAAATTTTAACGAAATTTATGTTTCATAAAAAGTTAAAAAATATATTTTTTTCACATATAGATAAAAATTATGATATAATAACTTTTATATTTATCCATATTTGATTCAAAATAATTAGAATATAAATTATTAAATTATTAAATTTAGTTTTAAAAAATCTAATTATAGATGTAATTTTATCAGTGATGTAATTTCGAACAATTTTGAGTTTGAATTCATTTCATGGATAAACACACGATATACAAAGCAACGAATAGATTTTGATTTATAATCATATATAATTTCTTTTCGTCTTGGAAAGAGATTTTGAAAACTATACGTTAAAAAAAAAGAGACACCAGATCAGGAAATCTTGATCATCTACGTGTCAAAGACCCAATACCCCTGGAAATCTCGTGCAGTCCGGGATTGAACCCCAAGCATCCAAGGAGGCCGTGCTTGTAAGGTAAAAAAGTCTTCCTCCTCAGCTCCTCTGAGACAGCCCGGTTGGCAGTGTAATGCAACTCGTGAGCCGAAACTGGTGCTCTCCTCCTGGAACTGGACACCGAACCAACACTCTCAGTGGACCGGAAGCTTGCATTTTTAACATCCTCTGGCTCTCTCTTAGACAAGAGAGCATATTTTCTAAGGGGATCTTTGCTTGTTGCTCTGCCTTCTGATGCACTCCTAAACAATAAAAGGTCTTTCAATTTCCATTTTCTGTTACCTTTTGAAAACGAAATAGCTGACAGGATTGAAGAAACATAAGATTTAGGATAGCTTGTTGTGACAGCAATGGTTTTTTCGGATTGTGATGAACATTCTTCTTGCTCGAACATAACGTCAGATACTCTTAAAGGAGACAAAGATCTGCTTTTTTTGTGAACATAGTTGTAGCTTGATGATGATGTTGAGGAAGAAGAACCAGAAGTTCTTTCTCTCCCTCGTTGTTGTGATTGTAATTGTGTTTTCTTTTGATCATGTTCTGGCTTCTGTTGTGGTGGTTGTTTCAGTAGTACTACGCTTTTACGACTCTTCTCGATCGCTGCTTCAAATGGATCAAAATCTTTATGCCGAAAAGCTCTTGATTTTGGAGATCTTGGAGAAGAAACGGTACTTGAAAACTGTTCATAACCAGGCGGGGGTTTCAAAGGTCGAATCTTTCCACCATCGAAAAGCTCCTCAGCAGACAAAGAAGTTCTCTCTAACTGGCCACTAAAGTTGAACTCGAAATCTTCACACCCATCACCGTCACCATCACCATCATCATCGTTGCTCTTATGTCCTCTGTCGACTCTGCCATCAAAACCTGTTCTTTTGGGGGTACCAGGCTTTTCCTCCCATTGGAAGGGGACTGCAGATGAAGAATTGTTGACATGAGACAAGTCGATAAGCTCACGACGGAAAGAAGAAACACAAGTAGGACTGGTTGGAGCACTGAGGAAGAAATTGCCAAAGCGTTGAGGACTTGAAGGAGCAGTCATGTATGGAGATGAACATGTACTATCGAAGTTGAAGTCCACTGCAGGGACCGGAACCACCACTTCCATCTCCATTGACTTCTTGGGTCTGAAGATTCGAGTATAGGAATCAGGATCAAGATAGAAATAAGAGGGTTTTATAAGGAAGAAAGGGAGGAAGGAGAGGGCAAGGAGAGTAAAATTGACTAAGGCCCAAGGGGAAATTGGTTTATGACTCCCGAGGAGCCGCCTTTATAAATACCTACTGTAATATGTGACATAAATCCGGAGTTGCAGTTTTTCTTCGTTTTATAACTTATACCATTCATATTTTAGCATCCTTAATTTTCCTTCTTTTTTTTTTTTTTTTAGTAGGAGTTTATTAAGATTTTTTTATAAAAAAATCGTAATTTAAAAATAAAAAATATTATAAATATTTTAATTAAAATCTTACACTTACGGATTTTGAAGGGTGGCTGCAACGTAATTGAGTTTCGAATTTTAATTTAGATTCTGTTTCAAGTACAAGATAATGCATCATTTTCAATATTGGGATTATATTTTTGTGTTTTACTTTCAATTGTACCATTAGTAATTAATAGAATTACCATCAAGAATTTCTTAGGTCATGGTTTTTTTGAATCAACGTATAGAAACATTTAGCCTATTGATATTTAAAATTAAAATCAATTAGATTTTTTTAAAAAAAAATTATTAATATAATAAGTGTTACATTCATATCATGAACTAAATACTTAGTATATTATAAAAGAATTACAATAATAAATAATCAATTAATAAATTAAAAAGTTATTATATAATCAAACTTATACATAATAAAATTTAAACTTAATATCTTAAGATTCTAAAATTTCTTCTTTTTATTAAATCAAAATCTCATTAACAAATTCAATTACATCTTAATTGCTTATACTACATGAAATGGGAAAAAAAAATACTATCACTCACATATATATAAAATATTAATAAAAAATGTAATGAAAGGGGCCTTGCCCAAATTGAAATATCAAGTTTTTTATTTAAAAAAAAAAAAAGACCTTCCTTCTATAAAAAAAAATGAAAGCTACCAAAATGGCTGCAGAATATTTCTTTGTTTATTTTTCCCTTAAATCTTTATTTGGATTTAATGAAAGGATAAATTCTGATGATTAATTTGATTGCAATACATTTAAAAAGTAGCCAGTCATGTATAAAGCCAGCCCTAGGTATTAAATTTAAAATACTGATTTGGTATAATGAAATGAGTACTTCTTACTTTCACAGGTTATGTCAATTCATCATTGTGCAATGTATGTGAATCACAAGTATAATTGTCTTCGAAATCTTTTCTTTTCTTTTTTTTTTTTTTTTTGTTGTGAAAGATTGAAAAGAGAAACTGAAAGTCTATGCTAGCCAGGGCATCACTGCATGATTTGGTTGGAATGGGGCTCATTAGGTTTGACAAAATGAGTGGCGCAAGTGCTTTTTTTGGCACAACTTGATTGATCCAAGGATAAAAATTGCGACAAAAAGAGTTTCATCGGTAGTTCAGGTTCTAACAGAGTTTAATAGACCATAGCCAAGAGCACTGATGAAAAAAAGTACATGTCACCTCCAAATTTTTCTTTGTAAATACATCAAATTAAAATTTGATCTCATGATAATTGTAGTTAAGCAAAGCAGGTATATTTTTTCCTCTTATATGCTGCAACCAAGGAAGAACAAGATGTTCCTCAATGAACAGTTGAATCATGCATATTTTTACGGTCTAAATGACTAAGGAGAGTAAATTCTCATATTGATTTTATTAAAATTTGTTTAAATATATAAATGTTTACATCGCTTTTAATTTGTAAAAGATTTATTGAAAAATAAAATTACGAAATCAAACCAATAGATCTAAAAAATATATTAATATCAATCGTGATTCATATCTTGTTAGATTTTAATTTGCTTTCAAGCTTTATGAATATAAATTACTCACAAAAATCTTATCTGTTTAATGATTTTATAATTTTTTTCCGTTTAATTTTTTTGACATATTTGCTGAAATACATATACTTCTTTGGCAAATTGTTTAATGTTTTGGTAATGAACTTGAATGTCGTTAAAATCTCAATTCGATCTTTAATGCACGCAGCTTAGACAATACCAGAGACATTTTCGAGCAGATTTCTCATTTATGACTTTTTCTTCTTTTTTTTTTTTTTTTTTGACTTTAAGGTCTTATTGGGTTGTTGGGTAATGGAGTCAAGTCATTTACAACCATTCCCTTTTCCCTTCTCACAAGATTTATCACCATGTTCACCTTTTGCCAACCACATGCTCAGAGTCCACCAGGCCACAACTGTTAGTAGAGATAGATTTTATATTTTGCATGTTCTACCAACATTGTTTACCAATTGTGCTTGAAAAAACTTTTTTGGGTACTTGGGCTGCCAGGTTCTGCATGAAAATTTTGTATTTTGAAGTGAATAACCAAAATTTTATATGCTTCCAATTGGATTTGTCAAAGCTATAACCTGTTAGAACTGTAACTTGTAAAAATTGAACAATAAAAAATAACTTTAAATTTTAAATCTTCAATATCATCTCTTAAAAATTATGACATGAATCCACTAAATTAAATATTGAATTTAGTCATTTTAACTTTACCTTTCATTTACTTTAAATTCCGTTTATATATAGGCTGATGCAATCTTTGTTTTACCATTACAAAACTATCCTATCAATGAATTATTCTCCTTTTTAACATTTTTCCACATGCATTATACGGACCCAAAACAAAAAATAGGAATTCCACATTACGGCTAACCCATTTCATACCTTCCTGGCTGTCCAATTTTAATATTTTCCAGCAACTTAACTTCCTGCTAATCTAGAACATGAGGAAATATCAAAAAAAGATGGCAGCATTGAAGGATTCTTTGCCCTGTTATCGACAGGAGGGTTTTCTTTTTCTTGTCTTGGGCCAGAAGTTAGAAATTGCTGTAATAATAGACAAGAAATTCGGATGTGCTAGTGCCATACAAATTCCACCCAAATGCCAAATGATTCTTTCTGTTCCTGCTTATTAATTTGATTTTTTTGGTACCGCTCTCAACATGCTGAGGGTGGCATCTAGAAGCTAAAGTATATGATTTTGACACCCAACTTGTAATTCTTTCTCTTTTTATATATATTTTATCCTACTTTACAGTTACAAGGTTTTCGAATGTTATGACACAAACAATAATAATAATAATAACAATAATAATAATAATAATAATAATATTTGATGGTTAACTCGAGAGTCGAGATGATGTTTGTGCTCCAAAATGACATTTTTGCTAGCTCAAGAAGATTCAACATTTGTGTATTTGAATAGTACAAATAATTTAGATAATTTAGAAAATTAATGTTGTTTTGGCGGCTGCTGCCGCTGCTTCTAAACACATGGCTTTCATTTTTCTTCTTTGATGACGATATTTGTGAGCGAATAATTCAATTAAGCAAACCCTAATCTAATGATTAAAAATCAATTGAAAATTATATAAGATGTGAATTCTATCATACCATCCCTTTTTTCTTCTTATAAGGGCATTAATTTTTTTTTGTAACAAAAAAATAATAATATTAAAAATTCATTTGTAACATGTGATTCAATGTTTATGTCAAATTTGATCAACTATTTAAATATTTATATATTTTAAAGAACAACAGTTGTAGTAGTTTCAAGTATCTGAGCCTTGTCTAACAAGATATTAATTGGTAAAACTAGCAAAAATATCTCTACTCCCTCTGTTATATTCAACACCATACTTCAACACTTCTAGTTTCCTTTTCACGTAGAATGTTCACTTAACTGTATATTTATTACTAGTTAATTTATTTTTTTCTGAATAAGTGGTAATAAGGTTTGAAATTAATTCAAGAACAGAGCTGGTTCATTGCTTGGAACATAATGCCCTGCATCTCTTACAGTCAGATTTTCATAACAAAACTGAGGAAAATGAGTTCAAACATTGCTCCATTGCCAAATGAAGAACAAACAGGTCCTGAACATTACCAAAAGCATTGATTTGGACGATTTTACCAGAGTCAGAACAAGTCTTCCAGGCCATTCTAACCAAAGTAAATACAGTCATTTATAAAGCATTTTCTTTACCTCCCTTTAGCCACAATATAAGAGGTTTAGTGTCAGAATTCTTGTTAGTCTCAACAAAATAATAGAAGTGTGCTCTCCCGGCTCAACAGTCACATACCCCGAGAACCGATTGAAATTAAATCCATCATGTTGCCCTGGCAAAACATTAATTTTGTCGGCATCCTTCAAGCAATCTTGACGTCCGACACGAGTTTGAAAATTATGTGTTCTTCGACACAGAAGAAACGTACACCCCTATTTGGTTGAGCCTTCATAAGTTTATCAAGGGGATCAAATCTTCTCCCCCCCCCCAAAAGCGTATCCAGATGGGCACAAAGCACAAAAAAGGCTAGACAAAGGGTTAGACTTCATTTTCCTGTGACTGCTGGTGCATGCTTCTTTATTGTATTGAACGTTATTTATTGTATAGGTGGCAAAACATGATCAAATCGCAGTTTCAGTGGTAACTGTTTTTTTTTTCCTAGTGCTTGTGATGGCATCAAATCATGATGCCCGCGTTTGAATAATGAATATGCAGCCTATCGAATTTTAATTGAAACGGATGGCTACGAATTTTTTATTCTAGTCTCTTCTCATCTTTTTTATCAAAGCAAGTAAAAAGGTGTTCTTTATCTCTTTTCATCCTTTTTATCAAGCATAAGCAAAGTACAAAGGTTGTGCACGATACACAGACAACCTATAACATGGTCGTGGAGCATATTGAAGAAAACAATTGGTGACTCGAACAAATGACAGCTGCGGCTCCGCAGAGACACCAGGTCCCAGACCCTTCAATGAAGCAATAAAAGTAACGTAAAGTTTAGATAAATATTAATAAAAAAAATTTTGTTTAAATACATGTAATCCTTATTTAAATGATTAAAATTAATAAAAAAAATTTAATAATCACTATTTGAATAAAAAGTAAAAAAAAAATTTTAGTATAATAATATTTTTTATTTATAACTTTCATTGTTTGTAATTTTAAAACATTTCTCTCCAAAAATATTCAATCATTATCTCATTTCTTTGTTTATCTATTTATACAATAAAATATTAACAATAATTATTATTATCATAAAAATAAATACACTAATACTTGTATGAAAGAAAATAATATTAAAATAAAATTGAATTAAAAAATTTTGAGATACAAGACATTTAACAATAAATCATACATACTACAAATAATAATACTAATATTTATCAATTACTCACGTATATTAATTATTATAATACTAATATTTATTAATTAAGTTTATGTAAATAATGTACTGATATATTTATAATCATAACCAAGTTAATTGTGTCTCAATGAAACATTTTCATTTTTTCACTTTTTTTTTTAATGTTTTGAAATTATTGACATCTCAAATTATAATATACTACATATAAAAATAAAAAAATTTTGAGCTAATTCAATATCTCATAAACTTAAAAAATATATCTATTAATATTCAATAATTTATCAAAATTAAATAACTAAAAATTATAAAAAAATTTATATTAAAAGAGACATGTGAAATTACTTTAAAAAAAATTAAAAAACTTACAAGAAGGGTTAGGTTTTTTTTTGCTAGACTTTAATATTAATAAAAAGATAAATATAATAATTTTTTATAAAAATATTTTTTTTTTAACTTTACAAAAGGTTATTGAGTTTTCAAATGTTTCTTTTTTTTTTAAATTAAAAATTTATCAAAACAATTTTTTTTTTCCATTACTTTCCTTAATTTTCCTTTCCTTTTCTTCGCTTGTCTTGAATCCAAACATACCGTAAAAGACTGTAACTTGCAAACACCGTAACAATACAAACTCCAACATGTAGAAATCGGTGATTATAAGGCCATGATCCATTTTCATTGTCAGTAAATTCAACTCTAAACAATTAAAAGAAAAAAGATAAGCTTCCCGACACATCAAAAAACACCTCTCAAGCGCAAAATTAAAATTGTAAATGACATTAATTCAGTTCTAAAACAACTCTGAGATTTAAAAGTGAAATTCAGCTACAAAATTCTGTAACCTGAAGATCCAGCTAAAGCCGCAAGCAAAACCCATCCTACTTAAATAATGAATCTGATGAATAAACTTAACTTTTCCCTCCAGATCAGATTACAAGCCATTGGTAATTGTCATACCACCCCTCTCAAGAAACACCGGGGACAGCAGCCGCAGCATACATGCTTGGATCCTAATTTGGTGGTGTAGCATAGCTGTAGCCATAACCACCATAGCCCTGCCCTCGATAATATCCTCCATTCCACTGGTTACCAGAATCAGCTCTCCACTGTCAAAACCAGTTTTAAGAAGTAAACTATAATGTATAAATAAATAACTTAGATAAGAAACTGAGCTGAGTTATTTAGGGAAACAAAGCAAAGAAAAACAATAGCAGAAGGGAGGGGGAATAAAAGAGGGTGTGCATTTCCAACTTCAAAAGACTGTAGTATAAATATGCTATAAAATTATGCAACCAAGCGCAAATTAATTAGGAATCAGCTTGACCTTCATTTTTTTTTTTCTTTTCATTCCAAAGGATGTGCAAAATATAGAGTAACTTTCTTCGGGCCAAAGAGGCCTTAGCTCAGTTGCAAAAAGGAGGTCCTGGAATCTTAAGGTCCCAGGTTAAAGTCCAACCATATGTAGGTTTGGTCCAACTTTATGTTGGATTTATTCAGTTATATGCTAATTTGTTCATTGGTTGGTTTGTCTAATTGATGCAATTCATTGATTTCTTATATGTAATACTCGAATATGATTGTAAATTCCTTGTACAAGTAATCTCGTCAAAAAAACAAAGAACATTCTTCTATTCCTTTTGTTTCCTATGTGCCTCAGATGCCCGGGCTTAGACCTAGGAATTGCAAATGCTCCAAGCATTTTGTGGGAAAACACTTATTTACAGCTGGTTGTAATCTTATAATCTGTATATTTATATTTGTATCTCTAAAATTAAGTATTTGTATCCCTAGAATTAAGGACAAAAAATTAGGATAGACAATCTCTCAATTATAAGATTAGTTTTTTAGGAAGATTTAGTTTCCTAGTTTAACCCCTAGTTAGTTGTATATAAACCTAAAGTTCTTGTATAATTATAAATGAGCAATTTTTCAATATACATTCAGTTTCCACACTGATTTATTTCTTAGTTTTTTCACATGGTATCAGAGCTTTAGGCTCTTCTTGGGAAGCAAAATTTTTAGCCTTCATTGCTGACTTCTATTTTAGGCCTTCACTGTCGAACCCTTTCAAAGAAAGATATCACTACCACTCAATTTGAGGAAATGTCAACTGAAAAAATCACTGGAGCACTACAGATGTCTCGAAAACAATGAGAGTTCGACAGAGAAGAGATTGAAAAGCTGAGAAACTTATTGAAAATCCTTGAAAAGCCTACTTTGATATGTTTCTTGGGTAAGGTCTCTAGTTCAGGTAAAACCTCTGGTTCTCACGGATTAAATATCTCGATTAAACCTATTACGAGTTTTTGAGTTATTGACTTTGGAGTCACAGATCATATGACACATTCCTCACAGAAGTTTAATATATATATACCTTGTATCTTAATAATAAGAAAATTATTGTTGCAGATGGTTCACTTACTACAGTGACAGGATTAGAAGATGTTCAAGTTAATCCCTAGTTTGTTCTCAAAAATGTTTTTCATGTTCTTGGATTGTCTACTAATCTGATATCTATACAAAAACTTATCAAAGATATGAACTGCAAAGTGACTTTATATCCCACTTATTGTGAATTTCAGAACCAGAGTTCGGAGAAGATGATTGGACTTGTTAAGGAGAAGAATGGACTATACTATCTTGAGACATCAAATAACACAAGTAATATCAAGAATAGTTTACCTTTGTCATTTTTTTCTGAAAAATTTTCTAATAAAGACAAAATCTGGCTTTATCATTTTCGTCTTGGACATCCTTTTTTTGAAACCTTGAGAAACATGTTTCCTTCTTTGTTCTAAAGATTAAATGTCGAAGATTTTCATTGTAATGTTTACGAACTTGCAAAGCATAAACGTGTCTTTTTCAATTAGTAACAAAAGAAGTTCTATTCCCTTTTACTTGATTCATAGTGACATTTGGGGTCCTTCTACAATTCTTAATATTTCTGGTGCAAGATATTTTATTTCATTCATAGATAATTGTACCAAGGTCTCTTTGATTTTTTTACTTAAATCCAAATTAGATGTGAATAGTATATTTTTAAGCTTTCAAAACATGATCCAAAATCAATTTAGAGTGAGAATCAAGATTTTTAGGTCTGATAATGCAAGAGACTACTTCAACAAAAGTCTATCCACCTATTTTCAAAACAAGGAGATTATCCATGAGTCATCTACTCTACAGCAGAATGGAGTGATAGAGAGGAAAAACAGTCATTTACTAGCCACAACCCGAGCCTTTCTTTTTCAAGCAAATGTACCTAAATCTTATTGAGAGAAAGCTGTTCTCACTGCCACACACATTATAAATAAGTTACCTTCAAGGGTTTTAAGATTTAAAACTCATCTGGAACTACTTTCACAATTTTATCCTAACCTTAATACCACAAACAATCTTACACCTAGGATATTTGGTTGTACATCATTTGTTCATGTTCACAGTCATAACAAGAAAAAGTTGGATCCAAGAGCAATTAAGTGTATTTTTGTGGAGTATTCCTCAACTCAAAAAGGATATAAGTGCTATCATCCTCCTACCAAAAAATTCTGTGTTTGCAGATGTCACTTTTGAAAAAAGTAAACTATTTTTTACTCAACCTTATCTTCAGGGGGAGACTTCATTCATCGAGGATAAGGATAAAGACTTCTTTTTGCTTGATTTGTCCCCTTCTTCAACATTTACACCCATTAATTCTTTTGAGTCGAAACTTATTTCTACTGAGCCCAAGTCTAACACTAAATTTGAGTCTGAACCCATTCCAAATTCAGAAGATGTGACAAAGGATAATATTATTCTTGATTCTATGAAAAAATTACAGGTGTACTCAAGAAGAAAAGTTTCAGATCCTGAACCAGTGTCAGTCCAAGAGCCTGATCCTAATTCTGGAAATGAGGTAACTACAGTTTTTAACTCTGTTTCTCAAAATGAGCATGAATTCCTAAAACTATAACTAGTGATTATGATCTGCCTATTGCCATTAGGAAAGGAACCAAGCATCCACTATATTCAATCTCTAATTTTGTGTCATTTGAAAAATTCTCACCATCCTACAAAAAATTTTTTGTGAATCTAAATACTATTTCTGTTCCAACTACATTATCCGAGGCATTATCCACTGAGAAATGGAGGTAAGCCATGAAAATAAAAATGAAAGCTTTAGAGAAAAATCAGACATGGGAACTGGTAGAGTTACCTAAAGAAAAAAATTCAATTGGGTGTAAATGGATTTTCATTATAAAATACAAGACAAATGGTACTGTTGAAAGGCATAAAGCCAAGTTAGTGGCTAAGGGCTACACTCAAACCTATGGAGTGGATTATCAGGAAACTTTTGCTCCAGTTGCCAAGATGAATACAGTTAGGATTTTGTTATCATTAGCTGCAAATTACAATTGGCAACTTTAACAATTTGATGTAAAGAATGCTTTTCTACTTGACGATTTGGAAGAAGAAATATATATAAAGGTTCCATTGGGATTTTGAGGTCATCTAGAAGCAAACAAAGTATGCAGGTTGAAAAAGGTTTTATATGGCTTTAAACAGTCTCATAGGGCTTGGTTCGGGAGATTTGCCAAAGTGATGCTAGCAATGAGATATAAACAGAGTCAAGGAGATCACACATTATTTATCAAGCACTCTAATTCAGAGAGAGTCACAGTTCTATTAATGTATGTTAATGATATAATTGTAACTGGAGATGATGAAAAAAAGAGAATCTCTAAAACAGCGTATGGCTAGAGAATTTGAGATAAAAAAGCTAGGGAGATTGAAGTACTTCCTAGGAATTGAAGTAGCTCACTTACGACATGATATCTTCATCTCACAACAAAAATATGTGATGGATCTTCTGAAGGAAACTGGAAAACGCGCATGTAAATCTGCAAATACCCCTATAGATTCTAATCATAAAATTGGAGAAGCTAATGAAGATGCTGCTGTAAATAGAGAGATGTACCAAAGATTAGTTGAAAGACTCATTTATCTCTCACATACTAGACCTGATATAGCATATGCTGTGAGTGCAGTAAGTCAATTTATGCATAGTCCTAAAGAAGTGCACTTACAGGCTGTCTACCGTATATTGCACTATTTGAAGGCCAATCCTGAGAGAAGTATCTTATTCAAAAGAAATTCGGAGCTAGTTCTAGAAGCCTATACAGATGCTGATTATGCAAGTTCAGTAACTGATAGAAGATCCACCTCAGGCTACTGCACTTTCTTAGGTGGTAATCTTGTGACTTGGAGGAGTAAAAAACAGAATGTAGTGGCAAGATCAAGTGCTGAAGCAGAGTTCAGAGCAATGGCTCAAGGAATTTGTGAACTACTATGGTTAAAGATTATCTTAAAAGATTTGAAAATCAAGTAGGATGGACCAATAAGACTCTACTGTGATAACAAGTCTGCAATAAGCATTGCACACAATCCTGTGCAACATGACAAAACAAAATACATTGAAGACCGACATTTCATAAAGGAGAAACTAAATAGTGGGTTGATTTGTACACCTTATGTATCAACCAAGGGTCAACTTACAGATGTGTTGACTAAAGGTCTCAACAGTGCAACATTTCAAGAAATTATTTCCAAGCTGGGAATGGAAAACACTTATTCACCAGCTTGAGGGGGAGTGTGGGAAAACACTTATTTACAGCTGGTTGTAATCTTGTAATCTGTATATTTATATTTGCATCTCTAGAATTAAGTATTTGTATCCCTAGAATTAAGGACAAAAAATTAGGATAGACAATCCTTCGATTATAGGATTAGTTTTTTAGGAAGATTTAATTTCCTAGTTTAACTCCTAGTTAGTTGTATATAAACCTAAGGTTCTTGTATAATTATAAATGAGCAGTTTTTCAATATACATTCAGTCTTCACATTGATTTATTTTTTAGTTTTTCCACACATTTAGCAAAGAGCAAAGCAGCATTAGGCCATAAGACTCCTAACTAAGAATATCCGCTTTAGCATGAATTTACCTGTTTGTTTCCTATACTGCGACCCCAAGAAAGACGGACAGTCTGCTTGCCTATGGTTGTCCCGTTCAAACTCTGGATTGCTTCCTCAGCATTCTTCCTAAGAAGAGAACACATTACATTACTACAGGCATCATGATTAAATAATAATATAACCACAAAATACCAACTGCCAGAAACCTATCACTCTGCATCACTTAATTTTAAAATGTCCATCAATATTGTGAAGGTATTATCACTGATGGAGCTGTAAATAAGAATCCTTACTAATAGTAACCAAACTTCAATATAAGGTAGAGTTGAGTACAAAGTGGTGAAGTACATATAGGGGGGTACCTGTTTGCAAATAGCACAAACCCACATCCTTTTCCAGGTGGTATTTTCACAGAGATGATCTCACCAAACTGTGAAAAAGGTTGTCTGAGATCATCATCACTAACATCTGAGTCAAGTCCTCCAACAAATATCTGTAAAAAACGTAACTTAGTGATCAATGGCAAACACAAGGGTGAAAAACGCACAAAAGAAGGAGAAGGACTCAGTACTCACAGTAGCATTATTTGAGTCATTATCAGATTGTGAACCTTGGGCTACAATACCATTTGATGCATGTCCACCAGCCAATACCAAAGCTAACACAAAGGAGAATATAAATATGATAATTCAATTAAAATTCATGCCAAGCTTTAAGATACAAGATATAATACATTCAAAAGACAATTTTATTTTTTAAGAAATAACTAGCTCAGCAGTAATTTATTCAAGTGACAAGAGAACATTATGACAAAAACAGGATTCTCCAAGGAATAAGGAAATTTCTGAGACCTCAATGCTCCAGCAACGAACAAAAAAAAAAAAGCCCAGATGATGAACCATAGGAAATAGCATAGTTCACCATATTAAAACTAGCCAGTGATTAAGACTTTAATCTTAGAAAGAAATAAAAAGGATAAAAAATCACAATATGACTCCACTTAAATGCCAGTGTTAACAGATGAATAAATAGATAAGGATGCTCCACTCAGATGGTAGAGAGTTCCATGCAAGGCCACCCAAGTATCCATCACCTCACCATCAACCTTATGGTGGAAATCATAAAGGACCCAGAAAGGGGCCCTACATTTTTATCCCTCACAATTCTATTTAAAGGAAAGCAGCTGGACTAATTTGGTAAGGATAAAATATTAAGGTACCTTGTGAAGAATAGTGTTGCTGATATCCAGATGCTTTCCTGGGAGTAGCAACCCTAATTATCATAGGTCTACTTGTGCAATGCACACCATTCATTTCAGTCATGGCCCTTGACCTTTCATTTTCATCACCAAACCTAACAAAACCGTAACCTTTTGAACGACCAGTATTTGAATCAAAAACAACTTTTGCTCCTTTGACAGATTGAAATCTACTAGAAAAGGTTTCATGCAATATTGTATCAGTTACATCTGCGGCCAAATCTCCTACAAATATAGATAGGTCAGAACCAGTATCGGATCGCCTTTCATTCACACTGAATGAAGCCCAATTCAGACGAAAAGGCTGCTCTGTATTTGGCATTAGAAAGCCATTATAGCGTTGCAAAACCTTTTCAGCTGTTGCCCGTGAGTAAAATTCCACAAATCCATATCCTTCAGACTGACCAGTTTGCTTATTGCGTATAATCTTTACAGAAGAAACCTGGACTTTGAAATACCAAATGTCAGTAAGCAAGGGTATAATGATGATGACAAGCAAGAACATATTTACTACGAGAATCTGCCATCTGGGTAATCAAGTAAAATGTTCAAAAAGGTATTGGTATTACACATCAAGAGTATGATGCAATATGAGTAGCTAATCTTCCAAGAAACTAAAACTAATAAAATCCTTGGCAAGATTTCAAGGTTCCAAAAAATAGTAAAAGATACAAAGTCTTTTTAGCCCCTTCTCCCTGCTTCTTTTCTGTTAATAATTTTTTCAAGTAACACAAGCAAATAAAAGTTTAGAAAGCTTTCAACAAGATCATGAGTACATGAGAACTTTCTCAGAAATAAATGCCAACATGAGCAGAGCACTTTCTTCAAAATGGTGTCCACAACTTTACCACATGACCATCTCAGTAACATTGAATCCAAATCAAAAGGATTCTATTTCATGTGTTCATCAATGAGTTATCTACATTAAAAATCTTAAATTGAACAAAAAAGTCTAAACTCTCAAAGGCTTAGAGGAGTCCATGTTGCATTTTAAGCAAAATTGATTTTGCAATCTAGCCAATCCCCCTAATTAACACCCAACATAAAAACTTATTACACATCTAGTTTTAGAACAACCTGAGACGCTGCTACTGGCTCAGCAGCACAGCTTAGGATATGAGCTGTGGATTTTTTTTTTTTTTTATAATTAAATCACTTCCAGTTCATGTTTGTGAAATGAGATGTGAACTAACTTTAACCAAAACCTAATCATCTAGACAGTCTACACAAAAGCATAAATGGACTTTTCGTATTTATTTAGTTTCATTTAATTATGGCAATTAACAATAATCTGTTGATCTGTTCAGCTTAAATTAAAAACAATCTTTGTCTTTAAATTAACCAACTTTAATGTTCTGGATAAAAAGTTTAGGACACAAATGCAAATTATCTTCAACATATACAGTTTAATGATTAATTATGGCGCATTTTCCTCTATCCCAACACTGATAAGACCAAGTTAATTGTAGGAAGAAACACACTTTTAACTGCAACCCATTTCATAAATTCTCTTCAATAATAATCAAGCATAGACCTCAAACCTTAACTTATCCTTAAACCCCATAAAACATATAAAACCCACAAACGAAAAATTGAAAACAAAGTACTAAAACCAAAAGATTCGTTAAACCACCAAAAAGATCTAACGTAAGATTCATAACAAGACAGACATCTATCATTTCATGATATTAACACTATTGTTTATACCTCTCCAGTATAAGAGAAGCAACCGTGAAGATAAGTTTCATCCATCCAATGAACAAGGTCACCAATCCATATCGTTTTAACCTCATCCGAATTAGATCCTTGTTGCTGTTTCTGTAAGTAGCTTTGCTGCTGTTGGTGTTTTTGTTGATGCTGCTGCTGTTGATATTGTTGATATTGGAAATGATGATTATTGTAAGGCATATAATGATGAGGGTATATCATCATCTGCTGCTGCATCATTACCATAGCAGCCGCCGGGTATTGCATGGCTCCCATCCACTGGTTTGGGACCCACTGTGGCTGTGGTTGTTGCTGCTCCAGCTGCTGGCTGCTTTGTTGCTGTGGCGGCTGTTGTTGTTGTTTTGAGTTCAGATCAGGGCCGTTGGCTGACTGCATCTTGATATATAGTTAACAACCTGATCTGATGCTCTGAGCGTTATTCCTTTCTTTCTTTCTCTCTCCCCGTTAATAGGCAAACGAGAGAGAAAACTATGGTTTAAGGAAATTTTAAGGTTATTAAGGGAGGCGATGGATGTAAGTTATGGGTTAAAAATGGCGAGTGAAGCCTCGATTACAACGTTAGTGATTGTTTTGTTTCCGTGTTTAGTCGCCGTCCCGTGAGTTTTAGACAGGGACCCACTGATGGTCGTGAGGGGATATCATGCTGACCAGGACGGTGTAGATCCAACCGGTGGTCCAATCAGACATATGTTTGCTTTTGCTTAATACTAGTAGTCTATTACTACAACAAGTATTAGTATATGATTCTAATTATAAATAATAATGATGATTAATTTAGTTGGTTGTAGTAATAGAATTTGGGTAGGTTTCCACCTCTTGGATTTGGAAAATATGTTGCCATATTTTTAACCTTTTAGGAAGTAAGATTTTTTGTTTCTATGCAATTTTAATAATAAGGCTTTGATAATTCAATGGTGGAATGGTTTTCGATAGAATATTAAAATTTTAATTTTAATATATATTTAATTTTTGGTAATTCTAATTATAAAAAAATGTAAGCTTTGACTATGACCTTTTATCTAAAGGGCAGGTTCCTTCTTTAAAAGAAGTAAATTTTGAGGATTGGCATTGACAATGGTGAATATCAAATCTGCTTACTCTTTTTCATTATCTTGAATTCTTGATGTAGTAATTATTTTTCCTTTTCTTAAAGAACCTGAATTTCAAGTATTCATGGAAAGGTATATTCCATTTAAGGGTTTATTTGAAAACCAAAAAGAAAAAAAAATCCTGAAAATTTCAGGAACCATTGATTTGGATGTTCAATTTGTGAGTCTTTGACTCAAACCAACAACCCCAAGTTTATTAACCCCAACTTGATCTTTTATAGTGTTGAAAGTTTAAGCTTTAAACCCCATTAGTAAGCCAAACCGAGTGGATTCTATCATCATTTATTATCCACCGCTGATGTGAGTATGATTTAACAATCTATGGTCCAAGTTAGGCAGAAGAGGAAATGAGTAAGACAAAGCAGCGTCTTTGTTCATATTGGGGCATAAAAATTGACGACTTGGTGGGTCAAACGGAAGGGGCGTGGTGGGCTCAATAGAGGTTGCTGTCGGTCAATGCTTATGCGGAGGGCCCTGGCCAGGTTCGCCAGGGCTCTCGAGGCTGGAAGTGGGGAACCCTGGAACTGGAACTTTGAATGTGAGAAGCGCGTTACGTGTTTGAACTTTGACAAACTTTTTCTTTGCTCGGTTCAACGCCAGGCACATCCGTTAATAAAGTGTTTATCTCTTAATTCCATATTTTTGTATATAGTATTACCGAGATGGCCAGAATAGATGACAAGGACAAAGCAACAATCATTGAAGCAAAAGGTAGGACCAAATGCATTTTAGTTGGCTGAAAACACCACCTGCCACTCCACTTGCCCCATTTGCCAATAACAACAACTGCATTAAACATCAAATTTCTCAAACTTAATTTTTTCTGCCTTTTCACATGGATCTCATCTGTCTTAATGATATTGTCTACCATATATAGTGGTCCTAAAAAAAAACCTTATATAAAAAGAAGATGACAGGAATAATAGATATAGTTTCTTAGACATTCATCGTAATATGATCTGCAACTGCAACTGCAGGAAATGGAAAAGAAAAATGGGAGAAGTAATCACTGATATTAGGACTACTCTATAGAAATAATGGACACAAACGTATACATTGCAGAAAGGCAATTTTCTCCTTTGGTTGGGCATAAATACAGCAGAGTTTCTATGTTAAGGGGAATCAATAGAATAACATGGGGGCAAAACAGCAAAAGAATGAATAGAATATGTAGGTGTGAGGTTAAAAACTAAAAAAAATAATAATAATGTTTCCGGGAAGTTGAAAGAAAAATGAGCATGTTGTAGCCGAAATTCCAACAGAGTGCCGCTTGGTAGATTCCCAGTTGGTTACTGCCATTTGGACATAGGAACAAAAGGAAGAAAAATGGTCAAAAGTAGAATGTACGTCATGCCACTGCTTTACTTCCTGTAATCTCCATATAGGTAACTTTCATACTGTGTTCCATTGAGTGCCCTTTTCACATCAACCCAATTCTGAATGTGATTGAATAATGATCCCTTGTGTATCTTTACTTGACGACTCCTCAACTCCCTTCTTGGAACCTTTAGGAACTCTTGAACCTCGACTAATTTCTGCACACAAACAGAAATTACTCTCTTAAGAACCCATGCTTATATAAAAGATTCATAAGCAGAGTAAAAATCAGCTTTTTCAAACATTTTTCTTTCTTACAGTGTGGTTCTTTACTACATCCTCATAGTAAAGAATGATGTGCCGGGTGCTTTTGAAGTACTCCAAAGCTTTCTTAGTTGTCTCTTCGACCTGCCTTAGATTTGGAATAAGCAACATTGCATTGATTACAGGCTTATAACTAGCAAGTATCTCAGCCTGAAATCATTACATAAGAGTTAAAACTTTTAGATATGTATGTGTGCATGTGTGTGTGTGTGAGAGAGAGAGAGGAAGGAGATTGTAACCTCGTGGGGTGAATGAACATGAGACTTGTGGGTTCCATTTAGTAGTTTAGCATTCCGATCATAGGAATTTGCTAGTATTGAAATCATCCTGCGCAAAAGATTCCTTCTAAAGAGAAAAATAGCTGAAACACCCCGTGTATTAAAGTATTCCACTATTTCTTTATGATGCTGCATCAATCCCTGCAGTAAAGGATTATGATCATGAATACAACAAAGACAAGCATAATGAAACAATCATAGTGAGACAAGCATAATCAAATTCATATTAAAAATTCCACACTTAGAGCTATGTTTGTTGACAAAATACCATCTTTATAAAATTTTCGAATAGAAAGAAAGCTGTGTTCATTAATGAATATTTTGTCACAGCCATTGTTCTCAAATCATGAAGAAGAAGTTCATCTCAAAGGCATATCTATAGGCATGATCTAAAGAAATATAACCTCATTAAGAACATCAAACAAATGTTCTCTTGAGTCTTCAACAAATAAGGAGAAGATTTGATATACATTTCTCCACTTCCAAACACAGATTTCAACTACCTTAATCCCTCACAATTGCATAAACTGCCATCTCTTCTTTCCCCTGTTTTTATTTGTTACCAGAAACTTCCTGTTTCCTTTGCATAATTTTGGTTAAGTCTCCTATTACATTCATTCAAAGTTACGTAAAATTGATATCTATTCCATCAATGTAATGGTAAATATTTACCAAAAATTGTGCTTCTCATTATAAAACGAATTGAACCTTAATATATATACATCTAACAATTAAATTTTTATCAACAGTAAATATTATTTATTGACTTCCAATCTCTCCTGCCTATAAAGAGACATGGTTTTGAATTCCCTTGTCCGTAAATGTACACCCAACCATTTCATGAAACAAAGGTCACATCTGGTCTAACTTTCAATGCCCCCCTTTTCTATTATCATGCTGGGAAAGAGAACGTCTAGAAAGCTTGACATGATCCTCAAGGTAATCAAATAGACGTCATGTTTGCCCAACTTTACCTTAACTCATGAACTAGAAGAAACATGTGAAGAAAAAGAAAACTCCCAAGAACTTATGCAACAGCTTTCCTCTCTTTAGTGACGAACTTAAGATTATTCTCGGAATCGTGGAGCACTAGGATATCTACTAATCATACCGAACTTTATGCAAACATGCATGCAAAAAGAAGAAGAACCAGAACCTGCTGTCCAAGTTAAAGAGGTGCCTAGATGCAAATAAGGCTTGAATTAGTGGCAGTTATACAGAAATCATTGGCTGGGTTAAGAATATAAGGTTGGTGGTATTTTGGAATAATAACAAAATGAACAGGATGTAGGGTTTTTTTGTGGGGTAAGCATGCTAGGATAGTCATATAATTCTGTTTGAGCAATAGGGGATTGGTTTCTAATTACAGGGCAAAAGAATCTGGTTGCTAAGAGAATTACATAAAACTGGATCTAGAAACATAAATAGTGGGTAGTTTAGAAAAAGAAAAAGGAAATGAAACACACAAAGAGATCATGAGACTATGCTACAGGAACCAAGGAACTTAAAAGTTGCATTCACTGAAAGACCATTAAAAATACTAAAAGCACAAGTGTATTCATAAATATAAAGGACATTTTGGGTTTCTTCTGCTTTATCGTTGATCACAAGGTTGTAGAGTTCACTTCAGCTCACTAAATTAGCCATTCCTAATATGAATCTAACTGGTATAACTACAGCTTTGCATAGCAGATAGAGTGAACCGTTTAGTAATCAATCCCAGGTTACAGACTCAAGAGGGGAATAGCATAAGAGATTTCCAATAAGACCGAAGATTTCTGCTATAACAATATTAGCAAATAGTGGTTAAACTTTAGAAATTACACTTCATCCACGAGATGCTCACCTGATTAAGCATCCACTTCAAGCCAACTGCAGCCGTGCATTCATTTTTTGAGGCACTACTCAACCAGTCTAAGTTATAAATTTTGTCCAAAGTCTCAAAAATTGTTGACACATTACTCCTCCTAACTTTCACGGAGAATATCTCCCCATTTGAGCTTATGTTAGTATGATTGTTCAATAACGTCTCAAACCATCCACTCCCAGATCTCTGCATTGACATAATGGCAAAATACCGGACAGGATTGCACGCACATTCAGCCCTAACCATGCACAAGAAATCACATATTATATCTTAAATCTAAAACCAAACTCATGAACAATAAAATCATTTTCTTACCTGCTATAAGTTTTGGGGTTCGGATAGTGTACGTAAGGAATTTCCCATGGCTCGATATTAGGTTCCGGACATGGCCTTTGGACAACTCCAATATTCAAAAACTCAGTGGTGCTGCTGGTGCTTATTTGCCTCAAACAAATTGAGCATATATACACACCACAAACCATTACAAACAACAATACAACCATCCTCAACACCAATGGAGACTTCTTTGGCAACTTTAGGACAAAAGAATCCTGAAATTTAATGAATTGCCCAGATAATAAAAACAAATTAAACCAAAAAAAAAAAAGATCACTTCGTTTTTGATAATTCATGAAATGAAGCTCTGTGAAAGATATGATATGGGCATTTCTATAGCACTGAACTCTGATCTGATTTAGCTAGAAAAACTCAGGTGTGTGTTGAATAAGACATTACTCTCTAATTTAATATGCATTTAGCATTAATTAATTGATTAATCACGTTTAACGGATAAAAATAAACCGACATGCACAAACACATCTTTCATGAAAATGAAATCTGGGTGTTGCTTCTATCTCAATGAAGTGACTAAAGAAAACAGACCCCCTAAAAACATGGGTCTATAAAACGAAGATCTTTTTTTTTTTTTTTTTACGGAAAACCAGATCAGTACATTCGCATGACACTCGTAAATATTAAAAATTTAATGACAGAATCTTCAATCTCACTCTAGATAACGTTAATGAAACCTACTAAACATACCCAAAGAAAAAAAAACTGACCTTCGTGAAGAAACAGAGATCGTCGGCCATGGCTTTGAAAGCTTAAAAAGTAAGGCAATCAAAAGGCATTGGCAACTCCTTTGTCTATGGGTTTCTCTTTTTTTTTTTTTCACTCACAGAGAAAAAAAAGAAGCTTTTTTAGTTTTATCTCTCATTTCTTTCAAATTAAATTCCAATTTTTTTAAAATGAAAGAAAATCAATAGAGAGAGAAAAAAGAAAGAGGTTAAATCTCGTGAGGAACTCAATGATAAGGCTGTTTGTTCCTAAAGACCATCGATGAAGCAACGCTCAGTCGCTCAAAACTCTCGCGTTTGCTTCTTCATATGTTTACTAAACTCCAAAGAATTACGCGGTGGCGTGATTGTACGGTATCAAGTGTGGAATACCATTAGACGATGTCGTTTCATGGACAAATTCCTTGGTTATTCGGGATGTTCATGTTATTGTGGGGATTATGACTTTTGATTTTATTATTTAATTCTTTTTAAATATGTTAACGGACGTATGCTTTTGCTTACCTCCTTTTTAATAATCTTACTTTATGGAAATAATTGTTTTTAATAATGTTGCTTTAATCTAATCCTTTTTACTTTTTTATCAAAGGGTCCCCACAACTTTCCCTTCCCCTCTTTCTCTCTCTCTCTTTTTATTTTTTTTTTCCATTTGTTTTCTCTTTGAGAATGATTTATTCAAAACGTGAGTTGTTCCAAAAAAACAATAAATGGCTATAATAATCATATTAATTAACTTCAATGCCATAATATATGGTAAAAATAATTATTATCTTGCAATTTATTGAAGTTAGTTGTATCATATTAATTTACTTACACAATATTAACACTTTTTTTATTTATGTTATTTTTTTAAAATTAATTCACGAAGAATATAAAATTATGTGATAAATCACATAAAAAGATTTTAAAAGTGTTAATATTGTGGTTTTATAATGTTTTAAGTTTAATTTTAAAAAAATATAACATTAATGAATATTTTTAAATTCATAAATTTGTTGGCTAGTTTGTGTACAGTGTGTGCATTTCATTCATCATTTATATATATATATAAAAACCAAATTTAAATTCATTTACTAAAATCTATATTTTCAAAAATAGCATGTGCATATTTTATTTTAAAAAATAATACTAACAAAAATTTGCTTGTAAAAACAACTTTATAATCCACTTTGAAGGGAAAGAGGATTCATGATTGATATTCCACAGCAGCAACCATAGCCATCAGCATTATTGTAGGCTTGCTTTTCAAATAAGCAACATTAGGACATCTGTTTTCTTTTCCCTTTTTTTTTTTTTTTTTAATGTTCTGTAATTGCAAATTAGGAGATTCCATTTCAAGATGTACAATACAAAAGGAACTTATCCTGTTGAGAAGATTACATAAACAATTACACAAAGTTGTTAATCAGGAGTCCTTTCATTCACTATTAAACACCTTGTTATTGTGTTTCTCTCCAATATTTTTACTATAAACAATGATATATAATAATTATTTTGTTCTTGCTTCTTTGTATTTACATTACTATGGTATCTTCATAATTTTTTAAGTTTTAGTAATTGGTGTATAAGCCTTCGATATTTTCATTTTGGCTTAAAACCATAGATTAGGAGATATTTATGAAGATTCGTATTTAATTTACAAAATATTTATAAGTAAAAATATTTTTTATATAAAAATATTAAATAAAAAGAATTTATCTCATTTTAAGGTCAAAGTACGTCATAAATTTATATGAAAATTTATAAATTATTTATTAAAAAAATTATTGAAAGTAAAAATTGAATCTAAACTTTACAAATAAATAATTTTATTTATACTAACTCAATCAATCTTATTTTTTTAGAATGTGAATAAAAAAATTGATAAGGAGCGTTTAGTTTGAAAAATTTTAAATACTAGAAAAAAGTGTAATATTTTAAAAAATGCGATATCTAAGATTTTTTTTATATTTTTAAGGCATATCGTATTTAGATTTACTCGTTTGATTAAAAAAATTCATATATATTAATTTTTAAATAATTAAAATAATATTCTTAACATATACGATGATGACTTTTTATCAATTTTTATTAATAATAAACATCTAAATGACAAATAATGCTTTTAACAGCAAAAAAAGACAAACATTTTATTTGATTGCTATTTTTTTTATAAAATATTATTAATAAAAAATGTTGAGATTATTTAAGACATTTTTATAAAAAAAATGTCTTAAATTAATGTCATTTAAAAAATATAAGAAGATTATTTAAGATGTTTTTTATCTAAAAATACATTAAATAATCTTTAATTTTATTTTAAATGAGATTATTTAAGGTATTTTTGATAAAAAAAATATCATAAATAATGCTCTTCAATTTTTTGAAAAAATATTATTTAATGAATTTTTGACAAAAAATACCTTAAATAATATCTAATATTTTTTTAAAAAATTAAAACACCTTAAATAATACCTTTTAAAAATTTGAAAGGTATTATTTAAGACCTTTTTAACTAAAAATATATTAAACAATCTTTAATATTTTTTTAAAAAGAGATTATTTAAAGCGTTTTTTATAAACAAATGTATTAAATAATCTCTAATAATTTTTAAATTAAATTATTTAAGATGTTTTTGATAAAAAAAAAAGTCTTAAATAATACCTTTTATTTTTTTACTATATTATTTAAGGTATTTTTTTATTAAAAATGTCTTAAATATTTTTTTTATTACTTATAAGATTTAAGAGATAAAATATAAAAAAATAATTTAGTTGATTAGAATATATTATTATTAATCATTAAATTGTAGGTTCGATTTCTTTTTTAAATACTTTAATTTTAAAAAAATATTTAAAATATTTTTATACCCTTCAACTTTTTGGATTGTATTATTTAAAACCTTTAATTATAAAATCGTCAAATTGACTCATTCCTTCAACGTTTATTTCACTAACAGATCGCACAATTATTAACAAAGACAATTATGGTATGAAATTGTAAAACCAGAATCATAAGTAGTACATTGCATCAATGATAATATTTTACCATTTTGAAGATCCGTGAGCTTATTACTTTGTCATTGTATTTTATTAATTTGTAAAAAAAAAAAAAGTATTTTTATGTG
This sequence comes from Durio zibethinus, assembly GCF_047325235.1. NCBI lineage: Eukaryota > Viridiplantae > Streptophyta > Magnoliopsida > Malvales > Malvaceae > Durio > Durio zibethinus. The sequence goes on from NC_143163.1 coordinate 4,103,461, forward strand.
ACCAAACTCAAAATTAAGGGAAAAAGGGGTGATAGAAAGCCAATAAGAAAAAAAAAATTCAACTGCTGCTATTTAATATTTTTTAAACAATTTTGGGTATTCAAAAACAATTAAGGTATATTGGTCATGGAAATTTGTTAGAGGCCGAGATCCTAAGGCTTTTAAAGCCTGCCACATCAATCGCTACAAATTATTAATTCAGCCGTTCTGGCCTGGCACTACAATTGCTGCCTTGTCTTCTTCTTTCTTGTCCAATCCCTCTCGCTTTGCTGCCGTATAAGTATCAACCAATTTAACGGTACAAAATTAACTCACTCATCTTAAATATAATTACTTCATTAAGGAGTAGTGCTATTTGATTTTATAATTTTGTCCATCTTGATGTAACAAAAATTTATTTAATAAGTGGTAAAAAAAGTTTATGGTAAGTAAAATTATTAATATGAGCTCTATTAATTTATGGTAAGTAAAATTATTCATAAATATAATGTTTCAATTTAAATCAATGAATTTTTATCACAACAGATAGATAAATGACTAAATATGTAGACGTTTTATTTAATTAAACCATTAAAATTTTATTTTTAATTAAATTCATAAAGTATTTTTTTTAATTAAATCCCTATTTTCTAATAGATTATAATGATTTTCATAAAAAATAAGGACTTAATTAAATAGAAAAAACATTTTTAAAAACTCAATTGGGTAAAAAAAATGATAAAAGCTTATTTAATAAATTAAAAAAAATTTAATATTTTAACTTTTTAAAATTTCAGCCTCAAATTTAAATATCAAGATATGGTCACACATTTTTCCCTTGAGAGAAATTTTTTGTTGCTTCCTATCTTAATCTTTAAATTCTAAACAAAGATAAAAGCTTGCAATTCAATATAAATTTGTAGAAGCAAATTAATGTGGCTAAGGAAGATTTGTTTCCATTAAATATGTCAATTCACATTGTATACTTCCACAAGAAATTTGTTCATAAGTTTTTTATTTTTTACTAATATTGAAATCTTCGCTGCCTTGGACTTTTCATAATTCTAAAGAAGAATCAAGCTTATGAGAAAGCACATTAATTAGATACTTTTCCAAAGTTGTAAAACGATGTTGACCAAGAATGCAAACTAAATTCCGCCGACGTTTTCATCTAACGATAGGGTTTCCAACCATGACTCTCAGCCCTATATTTAACCACACCTTTCTAAAAGTCTTTAGAGAATCAAAACCATTCTGAAGAATAGAAATCAAGCAATTTTTTTTTCTATAAATTGTTCTTAAATTTTGCCAATGGCTTCAAGCAGCACTGAGATAATCCATGATTGGCCACCGTTCTTTAAAGTCTACAAAGATGGCCGAGTGGAGAGGTAAATGGTCACACAGCCTGCTCCGGCGGGACTAGACCCAAAGACCGGGTCCAGTCTAAAGATGTTGTGGTTTCACCTGTCGTCATGGCCAGGATTTTCATGCCACAAACCACAAGCCCTGGTCAGAAGCTTCCTCTGCTTGTCCACTACCATGGCGGTGGCTTTTCCGTAGGATCAGCCTTTGACACCGTGACCCAAAAATTGGTTACCCAGCTGGTAAAACAAGCCAATGTCATTGTCATTTCGATCGATTACAGGTTAGCCCCAGAGCACCATCTACCAATTGCACATGATGATTCATGGGCTGGGCTACAGTGGGTTGCCACTCATGCAAATGAACAAGGGCCCGACCCATGGCTCAATGAGAATGCGGATTTCGGGCGGGTTTTCTTGGCGGGTGAAAGTGCTGGAGCCAACATTGCCCACTATGTGGCAGTCCAAGCTGGTGCTGCCAAATTAGTTGGTTTAAAAATCATTGGTATGCTTATTGTGCATCCGTATTTCGGCGCTAAAGAGGAAAAGGAATATGAACTGTACAAGTATATTTGTCCAACCAGTACCGGTTTCGACCATGACCCGAAGTTCAACCCGGCAGTGGATCCGAACTTGAAGGAAATGGCATGCGAAAGGGTAATTGTATGCGTAGCAGAGAAGGATGGGCTTAGACGTAGAGGAGAGGCTTACTATGAAACTTTGGTCAAGAGTCGGTGGGGAGGAAATGTGGAATTTTTCGAGTCGAAAGGAGAGGATCATGTCTTCCATATTTTCCGTGACAATGATGACGCCGAGATCTTGAATAAGAAAATGGTTGATTTTATAAAGAAAGATTGAGCTATACATATGTATTGTTATAATTTTACTACTTAATTTATGGACCAATGGAGTGAATTTGACTCCAAAGTTGCATGGTTTATGTTACTTCAGTGAGTCGACCCTCTTAGCGAGGATGAAGGGGTTGTTATTCTGTCGTTTTCTATTAATAATAATCTTTATTGCTTGGCTTAGTTGTGTTTCTTGACTTTCGTGCAGAGTTGGTGAAGTTTAATTTCCACTCTCCCAAAAATCAACTACGTGTTGTTGACATCTTATTTTTTCCGTTCTTCACCGGTCCCTCAAAATGAAACAAAAATTAAGTTTTCAAAGATTAATGGATGGATTAAAAGACCTTGTTAATATAAGATTAAATATAATATAAAATTTTAAATAATATGAAAATATTTTGATATGTTATTTAAAATTTTGACAAACTTTTTAATGTTCAATAAACATTGATAGGAATTTGTGTGGGACTGCTTCTTTAATTTTTTTTATTTTACAAATTATTGATCCTTTTTTATTAAATTTTATCAATTTAATTTTTAATTTAATCAATTTTAACAATAAAAACTTTACAAATTTGATCTAACTTCTAAGGAACCTTATTAAATTTATTTCTCTAAGTTTTTCCTTCCACATAAGAATTCTTATGTTATATAGTAAATATATATATATATATATATGTATGAATATATTATTCCACAAAAGATTTGATCCAATTAGTATTGCAAGTCAAGTGACATCAATTTGGTAAAAAAAAAAATTCAAGCATAAAAAATAAAATAAAAATTTACGTTTAAGGACATTCAAGAATATTTTGTTAAAGAATTTGATTTAAATTTATTTTTTTAAAAATAAATTTACATAGTTTAAAACTAATTATTGTGTCTCTTTTTCTTTCTTTCAAAATAAATATACGGTACTTTCTATCATTTTTTATTTTTTTGACAATAATCTTTTTTTTTTGTTTAGATAAATTTTTTATTTTTCACTTAAATAGTAGGAGTACATGCTATGTGCTAGTTATTTATAATATATTTGATTGACTTTGATATCCAGAATGATACTAATTTAATTAAAAAAATTACATAAAAATGAAATTAGACTTACAATAACAAAATAAAGTTGAAAACTGTTACCAATGCGATGGTTAAAGTGATATTTTAAAAAAAATATAATTATGGTACATTATTTTTTTTTTAATTTAATAAAAGAAAATATTAACTAGTGCTAAGGTAGTATTTATGGAAAATTTTTAATTAATGCATTAATTTTTTTAAATTTAATAGAAGAAGTATATTAAATAAAAAACTTTTCTAAAATGATAATTAAATAATTTTTAATGGATGGTATAGATATCTGAATCTTAAAAAAAAAAAAAGAATTATTTTTAATAAATAATTCTTATCTAATGATTGTGGACACTGTTAAATTATTTTTTTGGCAAACGATCTGCCAAAATCTATTATATACAAAAAAAATCTTGTCTTCCAGTAATTCTATCTGCTCTCGCCCTTCCTCTTCTAAGAAATAAGGTCCTGCCATCTGCGTGTTTGGCTCTCTTTCATCCTTTTTTTTTTCACTGCCATGGAGTCCGCCACGTCAGATATAGCCATCGATGGCTCTCCTCTGCTTCTCGTTTACAAGGATGGTCGCGTTGAAAGGCTTTTAGGCACTCAGATCGTCCCTCCAGGCCTTGACCCCAAAACAAACGTTGAATCCAAAGACGTCGTCTATTCACAAGAAACTGGCCAATCCAGCAGGCTTTACATTCCAAAAAACGTTAGCTCTGCCCAGAAACTTCCTCTTCTAGTGTATTTTCATGGTGGAGGCTTTTGCGTAGAAACTGCCTTTTCTCCTACGTACCACAATTACCTAAACCCCTTAGTTGCTGAAGCTAACATCGTTGTTGTCTCGGTTGATTACAGAAGAGCCCCCGAGCACCCTATCCCTGCTGCTTACGATGATTCATGGGTTGCCCTTAAATGGGTTGCTTCCCATTACGGTGGGAATGGTCCTGAAGAGTGGTTGAATTGCTATGTTGATTTTGACAAGGTTTATTTATCAGGGGATAGCGCTGGTGCTAACATAGCGCACCACATTGCCGTTAAAATTGGCAACGAAAAACTGGATGGTGTTAAACTTGAGGGTATTATTTTAGCACATCCATATTTTTGGGGCAAAGAACCGGTTGGTGATGAGATTAAGGATCCAGTTGTAAGGGCAAAAATAGAAGGGCTGTGGCGTTTGGTATCTCCTACAACGAGTGGATCAGATGATCCATGGATGAATCCTATTGATAATCAAAGCTTTGCGAGCCTGGGTTGCACCAGGGTGCTTGTTTGCGTTGCTGAAAACGATATACTGAGACATCGGGGCTGGTACTACTGCGAGAAGTTGAAGAAGAGTGAGTGGGGAGGAGAAGTGGAGATGATGGAGGCCCAAGGAGAGGACCATGTGTTCCATCTGTTCAAACCCACTTGCGAGAGTTCTGTGGCTAAGCTGAAAAAGGTTGCTGCTTTCATGAATCAGGATAAGGCTTTGAACTAGTATACTTGGGTTAGTATTCAGTTCTAGCACTTTGTGATCGTCTTATGGCTTCTTGATCTTTTCGTTATGACATAAATAATACTCAGGAAAACAATAATTAAATCGAAACAAACATGAAATCGGATGAAATCTTACTATTATTTATCCTTTATCATATTTTTGAGTACATGGTTCTGTGTTCTAATGCATATGTTGTTTTTAGTTTTCTTTTCCAATTTTTAATGGTACATGAACATTTCAAAATCTATAGAATGAAAATATTACTTACCTTATCATCATTAATGAAAGAAACAAGCCTATTCATAAGGGCTAAAGCCTTCTCCGAATTTGGATTGAACAATTGAAAAGCATGATCCTCTGCTTCAGTCTCCGCAATCACCAACTCTCCACTCCACCCGCTGCTCTTCAATGTTTCATAATAGAGCAGTCCCCTCTCTCTCAAATTATCTTTCTCTGCAAGAAAAATTATCACCCTGCTACACCCTAGCTTGGACAACCTTGAATCGACAGCAGGGTGTATCCTAGGATCATCGAACCTGCTTGTTGGACAGACAAACAGCCAATACTTGTCCACATGACCATCTGTCCTCCCAAAAAATGGTTGAATCAAGCAAATTCCTAACAACTTCACTCCAGACAAATCCTCAGTTGCTGCTTCAACCGCCATGTTATGCACGATATTGCCTCCAGCACTATCCCCAACTAAATAAACTCGTTGAAAATCAGCGTAATCCTTCAGCCAAGCCTCAGGACCTTCACCATGGGAATGAGAAGCCACCCATTTGAGTGCAGCCCATGAATCTTCATAAGCTATAGGTACAAGATGCTCTGGGGCTAATCTATAGTCAATAGAAACGACTACAGCATTGGCCTTGGAAGCAAGAGAAGTAACATAATTGTGATATTCGGAACAGAACGGTGAACCCATGAAGAAGCCTCCACCATGGAAATAGACTATCAGGGGGAGCTTTTGGTTTGATTTAACAGAACTCGGGATAAAAATACGCGCTGACACGCCTGTTTCTGGAGCAATCGTGACATCTTTGGAGGATACACCATCTTGAGAATCGATTGATGCAGGAATTATATCGGTGCCAAAGAACCTTTCCACACGACCATCCTTATATGCTCGAAAATATGGGTGGAATTCATGGGCTATTTCACTTTCTCCTGAACTCATTTTGTGTGTGTTAAGTTAGTAACGATGATGATGATGTAGGAGGATGAATATCTTGTGGCTATAATGCTCGCAATGGCACTGTTGTTAGTGATGTTTTTGGTGGTTGATTCCATGTTTGCCTGACATCGAGTGGCTGATAAGAGAGTAACTGTTAGTCGACGACTCTCGGTTGTTGGAGTCACGTTTCACATGTCGACCCCATGGGTCATAGACGCCAAAAAAAACTTGGTAGGTAGTGACCAGCATTTTCCAAATTTTTGAATACTTTTTTCGTCTCTGATTCCTCCGATTTTACTGATTGGGATTTGCCATTTTCATCCTTTTAAATTCATGTATTATCTAATTCTGTTTCTTTGATCGGAAAAACAAAATTTTATCTAGCATGTCAGATTGTCCGCTAAACAAACTTCAATCGCTTAAGCACAGAAAGGGTCGCAATAGTAGAGATCAACAACGTGATATATTCTGCGAAAAGTTGAAATTTTTGTACTTAGTTACACACAAATCTAAGTTAATATTTAATTTTCCGGAGATTAGACTGTTTTACAGTCCTAATTAACATCACATGGCAAGCGCTGGTAAAGAAAAATGTGGATTTAAACTTGGCAATTCATCTGATCACGTCGTCTTTCGTTTCAAATATAATTTTAAACATAATATAAATAATTTTAAAATGAACACAAGATATAAATATATGCATAATATTAATAATTAAAATATGAATTCGATATATTTATTATATATGTTATATGTGATATAATAAAATTAATATATTTAAAATTAATTTATATTTAACTTATATAACATGATATAATTAACATGATTATATGTGAATAATATAATTAGACACAATTAATTACTTAAATAATATGATATGATTATATACGAATAACATGATTAAATACGATTAATTTATTTATTTAAATAAAAATATCATTTAAATTATTATTTAAATAAAAAATTATTTAAAAATTAAATATTTATAATCTATTTAAATATCAAATAAATATAATTATTAATTTATTTTTTTAATTAATTAAAATAAATTTTAAATTTTTTAAAATTATAAATAGTACAATCTCTTAAACGAATTATTATTATTTGAACGAACACAATACAAATAATATTATGTCTTAACTATATCAATATAATTAAGACACGAAATATAATTACACTAAATTTATATATAATTTTTTTTTGTATAGTTTTATGATGTGTTATTTTAAAAATTGGCGGTTGGATTTAAAAGCCATGAGAATAGACTGTTTTACAGTCCTAATCAACATCTCATGGCAAGTGCTGGTAAAGAAAAAGGTGGATTTCAATGTGAAACACACTAAAGTGAATGAATTATACACTCCTTTTTTGTTTACTCGCAATAGTGAGTCGAAGTATTGGTAATAAGTAATTTTTTTAAAGGCTTGAGAATGATTTTTTGGGGTTTTTTTTTTATTATTCTTTTGTCAGTGGCGGCCGGAAAGTCTCGATTTCCGTATGCAAAAGAATCTTCAGCAAATAGCCTTATCACCGACAATTAACAAACCATACTGCTCCACAGGCCAGTAGCAAAGGGGCTTACTGTTCAAGCCCAATTTGGCCCATTTTAAGTGGCTCTGGTGTTGAAAGGAAATGGTGTGGACTGGGGAGCCCTAGACTTTGTATGTTTGGGCCCCTTCCCAAAGTCCAATTCTTTTTTCTTTTTAATTTCTTACTTTTAGTTTAAAAGAGAAACGGAAAATTTTGCCTGACGGCTTGGCTGATTTTTTCCCAAGAAAAGGAAACAGGAGGGAATATAATAATATCTATTTTTAAAAAAATAGAATTAATTTTATTTAAAAAAAATCTGGGTAATAATTAACCAACGGTTCATTCTTCCGAGCGTTTGAGCAACCTTCTGAATTTTTTTTTTTTTAAATTTCCCTCGCAATATAAACTCTAGTGGTAGGCCAGGGTTTTTGAAGAATAAAAAATTAATTAATGAAGAGGACAGCACTTCTCCGCTCTCTCTACTGTTCCTCTCTCCCATGCAACAAATTCCTCTTCTCCGCTCCCAAAAACTCTCGTTCTTTTCTATCCAAATCATCATTCGTCTCTTACACCGCCCGTGATCAACGCCGTCTCATTCCCAACCGTTCCCTTCTTCTCCGCAACAACTGGAGGTCACTCCCTGCAGCTTCTTCTCACTCTCTTTGCTTCAGTTTTAACAGCAAGCGTTTCAGTTCTTTATCCCCACGCGCCGTCGCTTGTCCTCCTTCTCAGCCTTCTCCAGTTAGTATTTTATTTCTATTATTTTTCTAAACTAATTTGAATGAATTGAAACTAGTTTCTTTATTTGGTTTTTCTCTTCTTGTCCAGATATTGCTGGAGTTGAAGATGGACTTGCGGAGAAGCTTGGATTCGAGTAAATATCGGAAGAGTTCATCAGAGAGTGTAAATCAAAAGCTGTTCTTTTCAAGCATAAAAAACTGGTGCGGAGGTAATGTCCGTTTCAAACGATGACGAGAAGGTTTTCGGAATTGTGTTTCGAACTCCAAATTAAGTTCTTCGTTTCTTTACAAATTCCCTTTTTAATTTTTGAATTGAGAATTTAGTAAAGCTTGAGCTTAGTATTCCACATACTACGTTAACTATTTTCTATATTTGATGTTTCGAGAATATGACTTATTTCATGTTTAGTTGTTTTGATTGGGTAGTCTGAATAATGATGTTTGGCGTTTAGAAAACTGTTATGTGATGATTTGAATGAATAGTTGCATGAGTTCTTATAATATCCTACGTGTAATGTGTAAATGCAGAAAGGATTCCACCGGGATCCCTCACATCTTGGAACACAGTGTATTATGTGGCTCTGGTAAGTATCCGTTGAAGGAACCATTTGTTGAATTGTTAAAAGGGAGCTTGCACACTTTTCTTAATGCAGTCACCTATCCTGATAGGACTTGCTATCCAGTTGCTTCCACCAATACAAAGGTAAAGCTTTTGCTTCTGATAATATTGAGAAATGGCAAAACTGGGGGGCAAATTAATGCACAGTAGTACTTAAGATAGCACCAATAGTAATAATATATGTGTTTTTTTTTTTTGGGGGGGGTGGGGGGAGAGGGGGGAGGGGAGGGGTCTCGGCAATTATAACTGAAGACCCAATGGGATCTCCTTCCCTGCACCTCCCAAAACCCATTCAACATGTTCAAACTGCAAACACAAATATAAAAGAAAAAAAATCTGTTGTAGAGTTGTGAAAATGAAAATTTCAATATTCTTAAACTTCTGTTTTTAACGTGGTTTATATTTTCTGAACAGTATTTCTATAAACTTGTTGATGTATACCTGGATGCTGTGTCTCTTGTATTTAGTTTTCTGTTTCAACTTCTGTTGGTTAGAAGGCCCCGACTCTTGGTCTTTTTCACTAAGTATGGTTTGTGTTTTGGTTTATACTTTATCCTGGCTCATCTGTATTCCGCATATGTCTACTTGTGCATGTAGGGAACGAACAAATGTGTTTGTTTGTTACTTTTATGGTTATTAGTGTTGCTGTTGGTAAATATGGTTTCTCTCGTTTTGCTGAATTGAAATTACAGGAATTTCACCACAAACACCATCCCAAAAATGCCAGGATATGGTTTTTTGGAGATGATGATCCAAATGAACGCTTGCATATCCTAAGTGGTAATAAATAGAATCGCGGTTGTTATTCATGAATGGATGTCTGAACTTTTGCTTAATATAAATCCTCTTATCTCCCTTAAAATATGTGGATGACTCTGTTCAAAAGGGAAGTGATGCAGCGAAGAGTTATAGATAAGGATATTATAGAGACTGGAAACCTCAAAATAAAGAATGTCTTTCAAAACCATGCCAGCTTGGCCATTTAAATGACAAAATGAAGTCCCCATAAGATAAATTGGTGATGAAATAAGTGTTTTATTGCTTCATTTTTGGCACCAAAAAGTACAATAACCTTTTTAATTGTTTGGGTATTGCTATGTACTATATTTAAGTTCTTAGACTGAAATCCCGTGGGCAAAGATTTTTTTTATTTTTGTTTACTCTGCCCTTACGAATCAGACAGTAAGATGAATGTATTACACTATTTTCTCTTCTCCAATTTATAGATATAGAATAATTGTTAGGGCAGCACTTCTCGGTCATTCACCATATATTTATGTCAATTGTTTATTCTTGTTGTCTTACCTATTGTAATGTTGTTTTTTTTTTAAACAATTTTAAACTGTAGCATTTACTCTCTCTCTCTCTCTCAGAATATCTAGAAATGTTTGATGCAAGCACAGCTTCAGGCAAATCAAAAGTTGAACCTCAGAAGCTTTTCTCAGAACCAGTGAGGATTGTTGAGAAATATCCAGCTGGTGAAGGTGGTGATCTGAAGAAGAAGCACATGGCATGCCTTAATTGGCTGCTTCCTGATAAGTCATTGGACTAGAAAACTCCTGCTTCTCCCTTGAGGAAAGTGTTGCTTGAAAGTGGTCTTGGAGACGCCATTATTGGTGGTGGGGTGGAAGATGAACTTCTTCAGCCTCAGTTTAGCATTGGGTTGAAGGGAGTTTCTGAAGATGATATTCCAAAAGTAGAAGAATTAATCATGAGTTCTCTTAGAAAGTTAGCTGAAGAAGGTTTTGACAAGGATTCTGTGGAGGCATCTATGAATACAATTGAGTTTTCACTCAGAGAGAACAATATTGGATCATTTCCTCGTGGCTTGTCTCTAATGCTTCGCACCATTGTAAGTTTTTTCATTCGTAACTTAATTTAAAATTTAAATTATTATCCAACCTTTATCTCTCTCTCTCTCTCTCTCTCTCTCTCTTTTAATTTGTAAATATATGTTTTTATTTTGCTTATATTTTACGGGGTAAGTGGATATAAGATATGGATCCTTTCGAGCCGTTGAGATATGAGAAACCTTTAATGGTCCTGAAAGCCAGAATTGTTGAGAAAGGCTCCAAGGCTGTTTTCTTTCCTTTAATAGAGAAATTAATCTTGAACAATCCCCATTGTGTTACCATAGAAATGCAGGAATTGCTCGAACCTAAAACTTCCCTTTCTATGTTTATTTAATTCTTCATTGTAATTAAATTACATACGAGTGAACTTCTTTTCCGTCAGCCTGATCCAGAGAATGTTTCTAGTGATGAAGCAGCTGAAAAAGAAAATTTGGAGAAAGTTAAAGCTAGTTTGACAGAGGAAGATCTAGCAGAGCTAGCACGTGCTACTAAGGAGCTGAAACTTAAACAAGAAACTCCTGACACTTCAGAAGCCTTAAGAAGTGTTCCAAGCCTATCTTTACATGATATTCCCAAGGAACCAATCTGTGTTCCCACAGAGGTTAACATAAAGCTCAATGTCCATCTCTTCTAAATGTTCTCTTTCAGCTTTATTTGTTCTAAGTTTCTATACATCTGACTGTAGGTTGGAGATATCAGTGGTGTAAAGGTCTTGCAGCATGATCTTTTCACAAATGATGTCCCTTACACTGAAGTATTTTTTTATATGAGTTTACCGAAGCAAGAACTTCTTCCTCTAGTACCACTGTTTTGGTGAGATGGACCTTGCCTTGAAAGTTGGTTGTCTATTTCTTGTTATGAATGCTCTTCTCTCATATTTGTTTCTGCTTCAAATGTAATAAGTTGTTTATGAGATTGACACTAGGTGTGAAAGTTTAAATTCACTTGCTAAACATAAACAATGGCGGTGTTTTTCCTTTTTATCTGTCACATAGTGTTGCTAATTTTAGATTATTATTTGAATTCCTGAGAACGTCTCTTACCACAAGATGCTGGAGCTTGTGATCAGTATGCATCAGCTTTTTGATGTTTAATGTAAATCTTTCCTTTGTTCCAGACATAGAGGCAATTCTATACTTTGGGGCATCATTCTAGATAGTAGGCTCCTACTTCAATACTCTTTTTCTGCAAATCACCATACTTTTCATTCCAATTGCTTCTACGTAATCTCACATTTCTACTCCATGCATGATATTTGGCAGTCAGTCATTGCCGGAGATGGGTCTAAAAGACATGGCCTTTGTGCAACTTAATCAGTTAATTGGAAGGAAAACTGGAGGAATTTCAGTTTATCCATTCACATGATCTGTATGAGGGAAGCAAGATCCCTATAGCCATATAATTGTTCGAGGCAAATCAATGGCTGGGTGTGCTGGTGACCTATTTAATTTGGTATATATTTCTTTTCTATTTTGTGACAGATATCCTATATTTGGTGCAACATTACAGTTTTGTAGATTAATTTGTTCTGCTGATTATAGTTTGTCTTTTGGAAAATCTGTTCCCTTCAAAAGATTGAATGTCGAAAGTATTTTTTCATATTTTTCAATTGTAGATTAATTGCATCCTTCAAGAAGTACAATTTACATACCAACAATGGTTCAAGCAGTTTGTGTCCCAAAGCGAAGCAAGAATGGAGGTATACATTTTGGATTTTTTAGAGGGTTATATGAGGAAATACAAGGACAGAATCCTAATTTAATCTAATGGTTTATACTCATTTTTAGAACCAACTGAGAGGCAGTGGTCATGGAATTGCAGCAGCTAGGATGGATGCAAAGTTAAATATTGCTGGGTGGGTATCTGAGCAAATGGGTGGAGTCAGGTAGAAATTTTGGATTCCTTTAAGTGTTTTCTTCCTCGAGCTAATCTTACATTTTACCAGGCCAAGCAATACTTTATCAGTTGGAAGTTTAAATTTCAACAATGTGCAGTAGTTGCTTATCATTTGTTACAGGTGACAACTTTACAATGAAATATAATTTTGCTTACAATTCTTTAATTAAATGTTTGGCTTTCTTTCTGAAGCCATGTTATAATGAGTGAGATTTTGTAACTTGATTTTACTCTTTTTTCCCCAGTTATCTGAAATTCCTACATGTGCTGGAAGAGAAAGTGGATAATGATTGGGCAGGAATTTCATCATCTCTCGAGGACATCCACAAATCCTTAATTTCCAAGGAAGGTTGCTTGATGGGAAAAATCTCCCAAACAGAGAAAAGTTTGTCAGGAAATTCCTCGATTTGCTTCCTAGCAACTCTCTTATTGAAAGCGCAAGTTGGAGTGCTTGACTTCCTTCAAACAAGGAAGCCATTGTGAGACCTACTCAGGTGAATAAAGTGTCTCTTCTTGTGGAAATTTGTCTTTTGTTTATTTTTCTGAATAATTAATTACAAGCCTTCACCTGTTACAGGTAAATTAAGTTGGGAAGGCAGTTAACTTATATGATAGCGGTTACCAGCTTAATGGGAGTGCTTATGTTATTTCAAAAACACATTAGTAATACATGGTTTTGGGATCGTGTGTGTGTTAGTGGTGGAGATTAAGGGGGTTTCTGTAACTTTGATACTCATTCAGGTACACTAAGTGCTGTATTTGCTTGGCCAACATTTTTATCCCCCTTTTAGAATCTTACCTTAAGATTTTCTCATGTAGGTATATTCACCTTCTTATCCTATCGTGATGCCAACTTATTAAAGACACTTGATGTATATGATGGAACTGGTGACTTTCTCCATGAATTCGAAATGGATGATGATACACTTATCAAAGCAATTATTGGGACCATTGGTGATGTTGATGCATACCAGCTGCCAGATGCTAAAGGTTATAGTAGGTATGGAGGCAACCTCCTTTTTTTTTGCCTTATTTTTTTGTTGACTTGGTCGAACCTCTGATGTTTCTGTGAAGTCAAATCATAGGAGACATTCTGAATGAGAAACTGAAATTTGTTTCAGTCGTTTTCTCAGGTTGTTCATCATTCATCATGTTAAAGTATTTTGCAGCACCTCATGTTAAACAGTAGGCTTTTGTTCTATAACTTATAGATGGTCTTTTGTGCATTTTCTTATACAATTGAAAGATGTTTACCCATGATTTCTGCATTTTCTTTTGTGAAAGTAATAAGTGTTGGAGGACTGATATTTTAGTTCCTCTTCTGCCTCAAAGTCCTGGAACCAGACAATGAAGTTATTTTTGCTGCTGCTGTTTTTCTGTCTGCTCTCGAAGCATTAGCATGCCTCATATAGACAAAACTCTTTTCTGCTAGTTTGGTACGATATTTATTGGGGATTACTGAGGAAGAAAGGTAGAGGAGACGAGAAGAGATATTATCAACAAGGTGAAAAAAGTGATGATTTTGACTAATAGAAAATATTTACTATTGGGATTGAGCTTATAATGGACTATGGCACTCTGTGATGTCCGAAAGTATGATAATAAATGCTGGTAATATAAAAAACTTGCATTGCTGATAATGGTCATCCGATTTGTGAATTGACAAAAAACTATCTCCTGCTTGAACTTTCAATTTGATGTAGATTACAGGTGGTTTTGATTCTTATCTGATGAATTAACCTTTTCCTTTTTATTTTGCTGATTAAGGGAAGTAGAAGGAAATGAATAATATTGTCAATATTATTAGTATTTTTTTTTTATCGAAGTCAAATCTCAAAAGTTATGTTTGTCCAAAATAAGTTTAGTTCTTTGTATGAATATGGTTTTGATATTTAGACCATTTTTTCACTCCTAGTTTTGTTGCATATTTCCCCAACAGTTTGAAGGACTTCAAGGAATTTGCTGATGCCATTGATGCCGTTAAAGATAAAGGAGTTACTGTTGCGGTGGCATCACCCGATGATGTTGAAACTGCAAACAAGGAGCGCTCTAACTTTTTTCAAGAAAAGAAAGCCCTCTAATACGCAAATCTCGCACCATTTCTCACGTAGGGTGTGAGATATTCAAAAAGCATTTTTTCAATTTTGTCACGCAATGAATGGATGGAATAAATAGTGAAAAAAAATTATTTTGTCACGTTATTTCAACTTCATTATTTCAATCTTGGATATATTAGTCATATATTTAGTTTAGGGCTGATTAAGACATTTGATTCCATCTCAACATGATCGACCTGGAGTTTATCTATAGGTGAAAATTAGACGGGCCGAAATTTGGGCTGATCATATTAAGGTTTTGAACTACTTACATTCTGATTATTTTCATGTCAGTAATTTTTGTTTTGTAAGTCCCATCTCCGTTTACGAAACAAGATCAGAGACTAACATAATGTGCATAGTAGGGAGAAAAATAAAAACAATGAAATTTTCTTTGGGTTGAAATAATTAATTTTCAAGTCAATATATGAAGAGAAAAAAAAGAAACTTTTGCCAGCTTTATTTCCATCCATGTTGGTCAGGTGATTTGGTGGGGAATATAATAATATAAAATGATCACAGTAGTATTGTTGAAGCCTTTACTGCCAGGGGTATATAATAATAAAGTAATCATGAAGTATTGTTGAAGCTTTTACTGCCAGTTTCCTGCCACTCCCAGTGCTAGCCGTCATTCAATTACACGTGCATCGGTATTTATGACAACCAGCAGGAGTTGGCCGTTCGCCAGAGTACCCATTAGAATCTTGAATGGTTATTTCTTGAATTCTTTGATTGTTACAAGGCTACATACGTACGTATACTTCAAACTTTAGTTTTGACAGGAACTGATGCGGGATTTAATTGATTTCTATTCCAGACAGACAGGGTTGAATTTTGGATCTTTTAAGAGTCAGATCCCCACACAACACTAATTCTGTTATTATCGATCCATCTTTTCCAACTTCTCTACCTGTCCGGTTACTTTGATGTAAGGCATTAAGTTCTTGGGTTGAAAATTGAAATGCTTAAGCATCTATGTGTTCCATCTACTCTCATTATTATCATTCATACGGCTGCTGAAAAGATGGGTCAATAACCAATGTTAAGGTCTTTAATATCTCTCCTAACTATTTTCATCCTTACCAGAGAAACTGTAACAACATTAATGGTGTTGAATCGCAATGGCTAGTTACTATATATGTCCTGCTGCCTGCTGCTGTCTGTTTGCAGGGCTGGTAAGTGGTAACAATCAGGATCTTCAAATTCTCTCAAAGGTTAATGCTTATCATTACTACTGATAATTTATACTGATAATTTAGAATGTAATATATTTCACATTAAATAAAAATAATAATTTATATATAATTTAAAAGAAATAATTTATATTATTTAAATAATTAAGTTAAATATTAAAACGGATCAAATCATTTGGGTTTGTTAAAAAATTTTCTAGTGGGTTAAATAATTTTAAAAATAAAAAATAGAAATTTGAGCATTTGGGCACTTAAACTTATTTAGTAAATAGATTTAATTTTTATATCTTTTATTTTTTATTTCAAAATATTATTAAAATTTATTTTTATTCTGACTAAATATGTTTGAATAGAGAAAATTTTTTTATATCTTTTATTTTTTATTTTGTAATATTATTAAAATTTATTTTTATTCTAAATAAACATATTTGAATAGAAAAAAATATGATAGTCTGAATAAATATATTTGAACAAAAAAATATGACTGCTTAAATAAAGTTTATTTAAATAAAAAAATATGTCTATATAAAATATAATGACTTTTTAAATTGAGTTGATTGGTGACTGTTCATTTATTATAAATAAATTTTTCTGTCTAATCAATTTTATTACTTTTAATTTAAAGAGTTTTTTTAAAATCTTATTATATCCTATAAACATAATTACCTTTAAAATAATATTTTTTACGTCTTAAAATTATATATTTTTTATTATTTATGTTTTCTTAAATTTTCTAACAATTGGCACCGTAACACAAATCAAAATGAGCAAATATAGATATCAGTGCACATAGGAGTTAAGGTAGCTATATAAATTCAATAATCTCACTGTCAAATGAATCAATCCAAAAAGTGAGGTTTTCCCAAGTAAATCAATTGGTTGTACAGTTTTGACTCCGTACCTCTCTAGAGTCAATGATCACAGGATTCATAACCTAATAATAACCCCCTTTTTTTTTTTTTGGTGACTGAAGCCTTCCTGTCTAAAGATGTATATACCCTTACCGTATATATAATAACATCGTAAGCTGATTCGATCGATCCTTCCAGCTTGGAGCTTTGATCACCACTGCTTGTAATTCAAGTACAGGTCCCTACCTTGGCTAATGGCTACCTCATCTGCCTGCCAGCCGAAATGGCCTGTCTTTGATTTCCTATACTTCTGGTTAATAATTTGCAAACATGGAGGTGACTATGAACCGACAGACAGTTAAATCTAAATGTAATCCAAAAGAAATGGATTACAGTTCTAATTACACATATACTCCATGCAATGTTTATACAAAAAGAGTTTACTGGTATTAAATTTAAATTTTAAATTTATTAAATTTTATTACGATTACATGAATCAATTCAATTAAATCTTAAATTTTATACCGCTTCATTTAAATGGAACGTTTGCACACTTTAAGGTAATAGTAATCCTAGTTTCTAACCTCTTTTTGGGGGTTGAGGTGGACCACGAGTTTTTTATTTGGTTTCTGGGAGGTGAGAAGATTATAGTTGTAGAGGAAGAGTTGATGGGGAGGGGAAAGAGGTTGGTATAATTCGTTTATTCAGCGGCAACAATAGGAGATTTTAGCACGTAAATGCATGATCGTAACTTTTAGCTAGGTCTTACAAAACATTATAACCCCCCTCTCTCTCTCTCTATATATATATTATATACATCAAATATGATTTCCAAAAACATAAAAAAAAAAATGATTTCGATCAACCATACTTAAATAACACTTACATTTGGTACTATAGTACAATTAACACTGAAATCTTGTTGTTTCTATAGAAGGAAAATTTGAAATATTATAACAATAAAGTTTTCATAAAAGTATATAACAGGATTTTTTATTACCACTGACTATAGGATTATAATTTATAAACCATTAGGTACAAAGGTAAAAATTAGGTTATAAACGATTCAATATTGAATTAGTTTGATTCTGTACATGATCATTCGTTTATTATTAAATCATTCGTGATTGGTTCGTATTGTTAAATAGTTTTTTATATAATATTCATGATCTGCATGTATTTGTTTAAATTTAATAAATATGTTTGTAAACATTAAATGAATGTATTTATACATATATAATTGAGTATGTTAACAAATAATTAAAAATTTATTCGTAAATAATAAATAGATGATATTAAAACAAATTAAACAAACTTATCATTTTTAAAGGAACATAATGAACACAACAGTAAAGAAACGAAATAATAGTAAAATATAATAAATAATATTACAGAAAAAAAAAAAAAGCAGCAGCCACTGGGACTTATCATATCTACCGCCCCCAACATTTCCAAAGAAACCATTTTTTCTTCGAAAGTACATTCAACCTCAACTTTTTATGTATTTTTAACTTTTGGTGTAATTTGGAATATATATATATATATATATATATATCTATCAGGGAATAGGGATGGTTAATCTGAAACTGAGAGGACCCTTTGGGAAACAGATGGTCCAGTTGTAGCATGCCTATGTTTTATTGGAATTATTGGTGATGTACGTAGCAGGTTTCAGATTTCAGACGGAAAATAAAATTTACAGAGCCTATGAAATCGTTTTAACAAGAGATTAATTTGTTTCTCACATTGCCCTGTTGCCTTTTATACAGGCAACAAGAGATTTGTATGGCCTGACCTAGATATCTGAAAACCAGAGAAAAGATACCTAGCTAGTTTCAAACACCTGCTTTTTGAAAAGAACAAAAGTGCCATTAATCTTTTAGGATGGATGGAGGGGAAACGACATATATATGTATGCCCTAAAGGGCCTAAAACTGGGGAATTTATCCTTCCTGACATGTTGATATGGCTGCTGATGATTAGCAGCTTTTGCAAGTTGTGATTTACAAACCATGTACTTTTCACCCAGCTTTCTATGAAAAAGTACTGGGAATTACCCCCTTCCCCCTTTCCTCCTTTTGGAAAATTTCTCCTCCCTGGATCCCAAAAAAATACTCCAACTTATGTTTGAAATATAAGTAGATAAGTAGATATGCCTATGAAGAACTAGTTTGATTTGAGTTAGCTGCTTGATGCAGTTAGATCATAAATGTATCCATAGCAAGTCTACCTATGGAGAAACATGTGTACCGCCTTCAAAGATCGAATTCAAAACCTTACCTGATTTACCTGTCCAGTAACAGTTTTATTCTTAAACTCATAGAGATTGGGACCAGTGCTGATAGTGCATGTGTTTTGGATATTCAATACGCATCAATATTTTTTCCATCTTTTCCACCTCTGGCACCGCTGTAGAATTCCCAAACTGGAAAAATCACAACAATCCATTCCCTTTTATACAATCTCATGCCTGATAAAGTAAATCAGATAACTGCAGCTTTAAACAAAAAAAGAGATTCAGGAAGAGGCTTAGAAGTCACTGTATGTCCTTCCTTCCCCTGGGGCCTGGAACGAGCCTGGCTTCCTGTTTCAGGGCGACAAAAAAAGAAAAAAAAAAGGAAATCTTTTCAAACTATGTATGGATTGGCAGATTAAAACAGAAACATAGTAGTAAATCCGAAGGTACAAAGGTAGCTGCCTAGCTATACAGTAGTTGATCTGTCAGTTCTTATCTTTTCTTTGAAATTCAACATTGAATTCGGATGGAATTCACCCTTATCTTAATGTAGCTAGAGATGCTTTCCAAAGCTCCACCTTATATAACTAATTATCTAAATTTCCGTAAACCTAATATATCATTTACGAGTACGATTTATTTTCTGCCTAATTTCATAATGTCCTCTACGTACATCTGTGAAGTTGTAATGCATCAAAATTAAACAAATTAGTTTTAGGAAATAAAAAATTATTAACCCACGACTTAATTATTTATTCGGCTTCTTTAAAAAATGATATTCAATATAAGTAGCTAAATTTCATAACATGTAAGGCTGCAGTTTTTTTTCATTATCCTCGCATTAGGATTTTTCCTCTATCAAAATACTTATTTATTTTGCAACAATTATAGATTAAAATTTGAGCATCTGTGGATTCCAGGTGCATGCTAGGTATATATCCATTCTACACACCAAAAGAAGCTAGCCACAGGAAATGGAATCCCGAAAAGATAAAGATTTGTTGGTAGAGAGTATTTTTTTTTTCACTTAAATTTATCAAAATTTAAATTTTAATCATTAAAATTAAAAGTTTAATATATTACTAATAATTTACCCAATTGTTGACATTTGAAGACAATAATAATATAATAAATAGTATACCTACAATTTTTTTTTTGGTTGTTTTGGTGTATAGTTCAAGTATTAAATTTTTTCAGGCAAAAAATAATATATACTGATCTAAATCAAAACCAGAAAAAGAAATGCATCCTCAAGTATTAAAACTTTTCATTAAATATAAGGTTGTTATCTAAGGTTGTTATTAATTCAAAAGATTCTGTTTGCCTTGAGAATTTTTTTTCATCAAAAAAAGAATCAATCTACTATATATGCTAAACTGATCAAGCAATGCCTCTAAATGGGTTTGCCATAAATACTTTGGTGGTAGTAAATTTTTCCTCCTAATAATCTTAGCATTGATCATTGGCCATCCCCACCACCCACCTGCTGTCCTACATTTTCCAACATTAAGATTTTGATAATAATATTTTTATTTTATGACAATAACTTACCATCCTAACAAGAAAAACTGAGGTTTTTAGGAACCAATAAATAATGACATCTCAAGTTTTTTTAAAGAAATGAGATAACTCACGAAATCAAATCTCTATCTTAATTTAAGTCTAGTTAATTTATTTAAAATTGATAAATAATTTTAAAAAAAAGGAAGAAGTTTGAACATGGTTTATGGAAAATCCTAAACTTGGCTTAGGATTTACCTATATATATATATATTTATATATACATTTTGAAATTGAAAGGACCTTAATTTTGTCTCATGATTTTTTTTCGCCGGAGCTCTTATCTGCTTCTCTCTTAGACTTTTAAGCACATCGCCATTGCCGGTTAGGCCTTGAGCTGTCATTAATAACCTTTTAATTGTCTTAGGTCAATTTGGATGGATGGTAAGATTGATTTCGATAAAATTAAAAATATTAATGAAAATTATTATAATTACGATTGAAAAAAAATTCATAAAAAAATTTATATTAAATGAATCTTACTAAGTTAACATTTGGATTCAACTAATGATATGATAACTCATCTATACCACACAAATAGTACGGTCAAATCCAAACCCTCACTTAGCTTTCTCTATAATCCACCTTGTGCCTGCCTCTCACCCCACACGTCCGCCCTAAATATATCTATACGATATGGCCAAGCTTCTGTCCCCTTCTGCAGTACTAATATGCCATATGATTTACAAAGTTCACATTATCCAGAAAATACATACACTTTTTAATATATAGAATTGGATAAATTTTTAACTTAATTTTTACCATAGAACCAAAGTTATTACCCACTTGCATGATCTTTGCATGTACAAGCTAGAAAGAGCCAATACCTACGATTGAAGACAATCATGATTCCTATCTCCTGCAATAAAAAGCCCATGCATGCAGCAAGCAAGCTTTACGCTATTATGCTAAGTTTCTGATGCCTTGTGATTGTGAATTACTCTCTATAGCTAATAGCCAGTTCCAATGCCTCTTTCAAAATTTGTTTTCAGAGGTGGGTACCATGCAGCCCCTATGGTCCTCACTCCAATAAGCTCATCACCTTCTTCATTTTTAAGTGCCAACCATCCATATTCCATCATAGTCTTGGCTGTTTGATAACCCCCCCCCCCCCCACTACAACAACCAACCTTGAACTCAATATCTAATTTTTTTCTTTGTGCTAAAGTCGATATTCAAGATTTTTTTTTTCTATATTATATTTTCCATGCGTTTATTATTCCTGTATTAATCCAGCATCTGTTACAATTCTTAATAACATCTGATCATGCACGTAACAACTCTAATAAATAGGGCACTCTTTTAACCGTATAAAAATCCCACTTGATCATCATTACGTACGTACAATTCATACATAGTATAGAGTATAGTATAAATATTTAGATAAAGTTATTAAATTTACAGTTATTGTTTGTGTCAATATTTCATCCACCACCAATCATGTCTTTCTCAATCATTTTATCATCTTACATATATTAATTCTTACCCCGCATAAACTTAGCAAATTAAAGGTTTTTTTTTTTTTACTTGAGTAAAGAAAATTTAAACTTTATCTTTTGAGCATGAAATACATATATATATACAAATTAATGAATTTTAATAAATAAATATAAATCGAAATTGTTCATAAATTACTTATTTTACACCCTTAATATATATATATATATATATATTAATCATTAAGTTAAAAATTTAAATGTAAGAAAATAAATGCCGAAGATACAATAAACAAAAAATCTTCTTTACCTGATTTTTTTTTTTTTTTTACACAAGAGACTAATGTTGAATATAAGAAAAAAATTATAAATGATGAGATTCAAATATCAAATTTATCAAATACAACCTCGAAAAAATAACAATATAAACCGATTGAATTATAGTTAAAATCAAATTATTGGGTAAATCATATTATCATTTACAAAGTTGTAACTTACATCATTCATTCTAATTATTACCAATTTACCATATATATGGTGTTGCTAATACATTAAATTCTTTGGATTATGTTGTAAAAAATATCAATGATCAAATTATATAATAACATATCATGTGGTCTCAACTCTCAACCTTAGCTTGGTTTTTTCAACTTTTGGTTCCAATGCTAAGTTATGTATAGCTTCGTTTGAGACGCACAACCATGTTCTTGATTCAATAGTAATTCTAAGCTCAATAATCCTAGAATTTTAAGCTCTATTTGATTAGTATTTTTATTTTTAATAAACTAAATAATAAAAAATAAAAGCACTAAATCACCGACCAAACGATTTAATTAAGAATCATTTAGACATTTAAAAAAAACTTTAAACCAAATTTATTTTATATATATTAATATACCATCAATTTCGAAAATGTTGAATCAGGTTTGGCTGTAGCCAAGGTGATGACATGGCAAATCAAAGCTATGGGATTTAGTGAAGATTTGGATTTTATCGTATTTTTTAATATGATATAATTAAATTATATTTAAATATTAATTTTAGTAAAATTTTTAATATAAATTTTTTTAATAATAACTAAAATAATTTTTTAATAATAATAATAATAATAATTTTTAATCTCATTAAAATCAAGATTATTCATTTAAATGAAGCTTTAATTTTATAGTTAAAAATTAAAAAACGTAAAAGCGTAAGATCGTGTCACAAAGAACGGAGTGGGGACCACATATATTACACAGTACCAAATAAGGCAAAGAAAAAGAACAAATCTCCACCGTCGGAAAAATGAACGGTTGATGTTGCATCATCTCCTCACTCGATCGCCCTTTTAACGCTCTCTCCTCCGTCCAGACCCCAAATATAGCAAAACCAAAATGGAAAACGAAGTTATTTAAAAAAAAAAAACACACAAAGAAAGGAAAAAAAATGGCTGATTGTATGAGGAGCTGTAAACGAAGTGCAGAAACAGCAGAGATGGAAGCTTCAAGCACAAGCTTCTCATTATCAAAGAGAACAAAAGCCGTTGATTCTCGAGAATTGCAAGAATTGGAGTTAACTTCACCAGACATTGAGCTCGAAAACCCTAGCTTCCTTTCAAATACGCAGGAAAAGCCTATTACCGTTGCCACTTCCTCGAATCCCGGTGGAGTGATCGCCGGTGACATGTGTTCCAGCCTCTGCTCCGGCGAGCCTTCGGCTTCTCGTTGTTCTAGCAATGAGTCATGGGATATTGTCAAGGATAGCTTGAGATTCGTAGATCTAGGGGTGAATTTCGAATTTCCTTTGCGAATTTATTCTACTTTTTTGTTCTCCCGTTTGGTTGCTGAGGAAAAACAAACGAAGTAAATAGAAAGGAAATGAAGAAAGCGAAAGCCTCTCTATTCGTCAAAAGATTACCGTTAGATATATTAATTGATTAACTAATCATGGTTCATGAATGTGCTTGTGCAGGCCAAGAGTTTTGAAACTGAAATCTCAACGTGCATCAACATCAACAAATTCAAGTTAATTTTCACTAATTCCATCAATAATTACTACTAACTTTTTTATTTATTTCTATTTCTATCCGTCAAAAAAAAAAAAAAAAGAAGATCGAATCGTTTCCGTTCTCTCCGTTTTTATAATCTCTATTTTCACCTTTTTTTATCAGTAGAGAAACAAGTCCATTAAGCGAGCTCTGTGGAGACTCGGAAATGGAATCGCCCGAGAAAAAGCCACCACCGTCACCGGCAAAGCCGCCGAATATGCCATCACAGACGGTGATCGACGAGTTCTTCTCTGTCGCTGAAAAGTACGAGCAAAAAAGATTTGAAGAGAAGTAAGTGTTCTTTCCTTTTCTGTGCATAGGATAAGGAATGTCACCAAAATGGAGCATTTTAGCATTTGTAGAATCAGGAAATCCCAATCTCTAACTAACTAACAAACTTTTTGTTTTGTGTATTTTTGGACGATATTTTGCAGGTACAATTATGATATTGTCAAGGATGTGCCTCTCGACGGTCGATACCAGTGGGTTCGGTTGAAGCTCTGAACCTGAAGACCGAAGAGAAAGAAAGGTTACAATTACACGAGGTAGCACGGAGATTGCATTTGACATAAATAAAACAAAAAAAGGGGAATGGCTGGTAGTTTGTTATTCACTTATTTGTACAGCCTTCCTTTTTTTTTTTTGCCATTATCTGATGTGAGAAGAAGTAGGCTAGCCCTTTTTTTTTTTTTTTTTTGTGGTAGAACAATCTTCTAAGAATCCTTTTGGAAGTTAGACCAATTTAGAAATAAAAATTTACTAATTTTTATCTCTATTTGAGTAAATATCTGTTTTTTCTTATATTGTTGCCTGGCAGTAACTGCTAGTAATTTTATTTTTTCCCCTTGAAGGGGATTCGGTTAGAAATGTCGAGCATCGATGGAGATTTGGTTATTTATTTGACAGGTTTTTTTTTGTTTGAGCTTCCTTCGGCTGTTTTTGAATTGGCCTCTAATTCTTTTTTCAGCCTTCCCCTTTCTGCAGGTTTGTTATATATAATTATATACTTATTATTCTTATTTTTTATTGAACTATAAAGGAATTTTTCAGGATTTATTATTTTAGATCAAACAGATTTATTTACAATAATTTAATAAATTAATGAGAAATTAGTTTTTTGTAATCTTCCAACGAACTTGAGATAATTAAAAAAAAAAATAGAACAAATTCTTTTATCATTTGAGCCACTACTTTTTTTTTTTTTTTTTTATCTTTGTAAGTTTCATGTGTCGAGCTTTTTTCTTTCAGGCCGCTTTACTTTCCAAATTACGTATTTGTTTGAAATATCAGTACATGATTCCTTCACATGGTCATGCCTGCCGGGGACCATTAAGAAAGAAAAGCATCTGTAAGCAGAAAAAAATTCTTTTTTGAGATTAACTTTTATACAAAATGCCTAAACACATGTCAATTATTGCAACTTTCAGTATGCAATAATGCAAATCACAAAGAAAGCATGAAAACTTTCATTATTTTAGTAGGTTAATCTGAATCTTTTGGGTCCTTTTTCTTTTTTTTTCTACGAAAGTGAAACTTTTTGCCCTGATTGTGCTGTTCATGACATCAAATGGGGCAAATTATGCATTAGAAAGCACAAAAGTACTTTATTCTTTTTTATTGGGATAAGGATAACGGAGGGAGGAAGATGATGAGAAAGTGTGTAATTGGTTCGTTTCATCATTGCATTTGCATCTTCCGTTGAGAAATATTCCCTTTTGGTGTATGGCAACCGATTTTTTTTTTCTTCTTCAGTCACGCTGTGTATTGAGGAAGAAGGCAGCTTTTTGACAGGAAAGTAATGCTACTGATAACCGTTAAAAAGTGAACAAACCACACCTTTGTGTGGTGCACAGAAAATATTCGACATGGGGAGAGAGATGACCGAGCAGAAAGTGTGTTGTCAGCAGCACCCAGGCAGGCAGGCAGCCAGCCAGCCAGCAGATGATTGAAAAAAAACAAAAGGGTGGCAGAGGAGGGTAAGTGTCGGAAACAAAAGTAACATGTACCATGCACATTTAAGGCTACCCTTTCAGTACCCAAAGGTTATAAACTTTTGAAGTAGTAACTGACTAAAATACTTATATAACTAGAAATCCTTAAATTTTCTTTTTTGTTGTTGAGAGGGGGCCGGGGAATGGGGTGAAAACCAAGAAGAATAGAAGAGAAAAGGGGAAGTTTGCACGTGCAATGGTGGAGTTTTTGTGGTTTGCTTTGGATCGGATGCAGTGAGATTGAGGGTGACGGTAGTGGTGGCCTGCATGGGGATAGAAAGAATGTTGCTTATTAATGAAAAAGGGTATTGCTTAGACTTTGATGTTTCTTACTACGAAATTTCCCATTACGATGCTTTAAGGAATTATAGTGTGATTTTTAATCTCCCCAAGGTTGTTGATTTCAGTGTTAAATTTTCAATCTTTTATTTATTTAATTAATTTGTTTCATCATCTCTCTTAAGTTTAGACTTCAATGTTATTGCTGAGGAGGAGTGATAGAGTCCGCAAAATCTGATCCTTTTTTATTAATTTATTGATTTCTTGGTAAACCTTGAAAACGAACCGTATCACTTTCTTTTAGTGTTTGCATTAGGGATGAAAAAAATTTAAAAATATTCGAAATAATAATATTCATTTCGATTAGAATATGATTGATTTTTTATTTAATTCAGATTAAATTTAAATATTAAATTTGGATCGAATTTTGAATTGAGATGTAAAAAATTTAAAAAAAATAAATTCAAGTTGAACTAAATTATATATTTTTATTAGTTTTTTTTATATTTTTAAATTTTTATAAAATAAAAATAATTATTTATATAGAAATTTATTTAAATATATTAAAATAATATATAAAAAATAAAAAATCTAAATTTTAAAAATTAATAAACTAAAACGAATCGATACAATTCAATTTAAATTTGATCAATTTAAAAAAATCGATTTAAATTTTCAAAATTTATAATACTAAGAATTATAATAAACAAATTAAATTTAATTTAATCCAAACTGTTATTATTTATAATTTATATTATTCAAAATTTTAAAATTTTCAATATTATTATTGGTACAGATTGCATTTGATGAATGCCTTTATTTTTTAATTTTTACGTAAAAATAAAAATAATATATGTAAAACCAAATATAAATAGCAATAATGTTATCCACCTAATGCATGTTTTATTAAAAAAACGAAGACAAGAAAGCTACTAAAAAGGAAAAAGGTGCCACTGTTTGTTTTGTGAATAAAAGCAAAACAAAAAGTACCATTGGATTAAATGCAGATCCGTGACAAGATCTTTTATTTTTTTATATAAATCTGTTCAACCCACTTTATTTTTGATGGATTATTTTATCAAATGAATTCAATTTTAATAATTATTTTAAAATATCAAAAAATTTAAAATTTTAAAAAGTATATTTTCAAAAGTTTAAAATTAAAAAATAATTTTTTTATTTTTAAATTGAATATTTATATATATTTTTAAAAAATAATGATCACCACTGAGTTTGTTTAAAGAAAAATAAATAAAATGTAAGGATGAGAGAATTTTAATTTTTTTTTTTTACATTAATAGGGTGGTACATGCATTCATTTAATTGTGTACAAATCATATCATTTTGGGTCCAGGTGAAAATAAGGCTACCCAGGCCATGTTTCTGTCAGACTCTTGGGCCTCATTCCCCACGTCCGTAAACCATGACGATGGACTCTGTCCTCTATGGTCCATTTCCTCAGGCGTACCAAAACCAAATTAAATGCTACTATATGATAGATCCCACATAAAACATGGATGAAGGTACGAAATGTAATACAATCGATTCAAATCTATAAATTATTACGTTTGACTTTAACTTATTTCAAAATTTTGATATTTAAAGTTTTATTCAAATTTAATTGAATATTATTTTCAATGTTTGACTTCAAGTTATAACTTATTACAGTCACTCAAGTTTTGATAAAATAATTAAATCTGATAAAATTATTAATATAGATTTGAATTTTTGTTTTACATATTTAAAAAAAATTTAATCATTAAAATTAAAAATATAAAAAATAATTTTTTTTATTTTTTATGAAAGAAAAACATTGTTTAAGCTTGGATTTTCCAGCAACAAAAAATTGGAGTAGTACTATTTTACTTCAATAATGTGAAGCAAACAACGTGTCATATCATAACCAACTCCAATAGCGTACGTTGTCTGAATTTTTTCATACAAATAAGAAATCTGTACGTATTTTCAATGTACAAAATTACCCCTCTTCTTTTATGACCAAAAATACCTTATCCAAAACAAATGAAAATGGATAATTATTAATTTCTAAGTATATATTAAAACTCACACTCTCATGTTTTTATCTTAAAAAAAAAACGATATTTCTTCTTGTTAATTAATTGACTTTAGATAAACATTTAAAAATTACTTATTTTTTAATAATTTTTTTCAGGATTATTTTAATATGATATTAAGATATTATTTTTGATATATGATTTTTACTTAATATATATATGTATAATTTGGGTTCGATTTAATTTTAAATTAATTAATAATTTAATTTTATATTATATTTATAAAATATTAATTTTTAATATATATTATATTTTAATTATATAAATATAATATTTTTATTAAACTAATCTCTTAAATTAAAATATTAAATAATAATTTTATTAAAAATCAAATCTTCAACCGGCGTCGGTTTATATAACCTAAATTCGGTGCACGATAAAAAAAGGCATATCCTAAAATGCGCTGGGGTGCGTAATACAGCAACTCCTCCTAAACCACCAATGTTCGCACACAAATTTTTCCACTAAAAAGAAAAACCCACGAAAATTCACCAACTTAAATATGTGTTTAGTATTCCTGAAAGTTGGATTCGGAAAATCGTTGCAATAAAAAGGAAACCCTAACAATTGAATTGGGGAACGTGTTGAAGATATGATGGGCGGTGGAAGTGTGTATTGGGTAAGGAAAGAAGAGAGTAAAGAAGTGAAAGGAATAGTGGTGATGTTTGGTTGGATTTCGATTCACGAGAAACACCTTCAAAATTACGTGGATTTGAATTCCTCTCTGGGTTGGAATTCCCTCGTTTTTCGTGGCGATTTTATCAACGCGTAAGTTTCTTTAAATTTTCATGGATACTTCTAGTTCTGTTTGGTTACATAGTAAGTAAATTAGAGTCGAATAAGCTTAATTTAACTGTTTTAATCATCTAAATCTTATCGAATTGATGAGAAAATTTTAGATTTTTTATTTTTTTTTTTGTGATTGATTTTTTATTGGTGGTTCTCTGGTCCTGGATTCTCATAAAATGGTATTTGTAGGTGAGCTTGTGCTTCTATTTTTTATGTTTAAAGTTCAATTAGAGGTTGTTTTTATTCTTTTTTTTTTTCCTGCTAATGGTTGTGATAATGGGATTATTGGGGTGTTTGAATGGGTTTGTTTTAGGATAAAATTTTGGCAATCAAAACTAATTGTTGTGAAAAAGGAAGATGTTTTTTTCTTTAGTAATTGAGGATGGGAAGATAGAAGATATGGGAAAGTAAGGACATCGTCAAGAAGTTGTTTGGTTTGGATCGGAGCTTTTAGTAAGAGGATGGCTTCACTACTGGTATGAAGAATGAGTTTCTGGCTTATATACAAGACATAGAGGATAGGCCTTGTGGGAAGGGTCGGAGTTGTGGACTGTATAAGTTATATGTTGGTTTGTACAGATTACAGATTTGACATCTGTAGATAATATTTGTCAGATTTTAAGATCTCGAGCTTGGCCTTTCTTTGCTGCACTTTTAACAAGATGCTTTCCTTGTTCTCTTTTCATGTATTTAAAACTTTGATGTTGTATCCCTTTGCAGATATTATCCTGAGAGGGCAAAAGGCCTTGGCATTTGTTCTTCTAAGTGAGCTTTTTGAGGTCAGTTTCATTAAGATCTGCTATATGTTAACATGTTTCACTTGGCGTATCAAGAAAATCTTAAACATAAAATATCTGTTGGTTTTGGGTTTGCAGGAGCTAAAGATTAGAACATGTCCTGTAGTCTTTGTTGCGTTCTCTGGCAGTCCTAAGGCTTGTATGTACAAGGTTTTACAGGTACAATCATTGAAACTTTAGTTCTTATTCCAATTTCAATGAGCCGGACACTTTTTTGCTTTAACTTAAATTGTTGTCGTTGCTATTATTTAGTTATTTTGATGTAGCTTATTCATGGAACGGGTGAAGGTCTGCTTAATCTGGTATTGTTTCTTTCTCTCTTAATTTCTTGTAGTGATTTATGAGTCATGTATAATCTTTTTCTAAAATATCTACTTTTTATAAGTTTTGTTCTTAATGTTTTTCATTTTGCAAAGGATGGAAGCAAGGTGATTAGAAATTGTGTTTCTGGACAAATCTATGATTCTAGTCCAGTAGATTTTGCAAGCGATCTGAATGCCCAATTTGCTTTAAATCCCTCTGTACTTAAAATGCCTGGACCATCAAAACTTGTTTCTTGGATTGCTAAAGGCGTTGCTTCTTGTCTGGATGGTCTCTATCTAACTGGGTTTGAGTCTCAACGTGCAGAGTATTGGCAGACCCCCTACTCCTCATTTGTGAGTATATTAATCTGTGTAGCTTGTTAATTTGTTTTTGGTATGCTTCCATCAGTTAATTTTCTCCCCTCAACTTTTGTAGGACTTAGATGCTCCATATCTCATTCTGTACTCACAGAATGACGACCCTGCATCATATCCAGTTATCAGCAACTTTGCTCGATACTTACAAGATCTTGGGGCAGATATTAATGTTGTAAAATGGAATGGCTCTCGTAACTTAGGTCTGTCTCATGTCATGTTTGGTTTGTTATCAATACCAAGTATTATAGCTGCCATAAATTATTATCATTTACCATTTGTAAATATCAGGAGTATTTTGCAAATAATATATTACGGTTTTTGCCATCAGCTGATAATGAAAATGCTACTGGTTGAGCAGACCCCAAAAGTGGAACAGCCATGTTTGGCAATTATGTTTAAGATCAAGTTTTGAGTATTTCTTTCCCGTCTAAATTACAATTTGCCATTGGGGCTCGTTATACTTATCTAGTCAATTCAGCTGAATGGCTGATAACTAAACAGCACTTCTATGCATATCAACACCATATCAAGGGCATTGATAAAGTGAATTCAAGACTTAATATCTTATTTTCTTGAACAATAAGAAAGTGAAGGCATCATCAGCTTATTTGTTGAATAATAGCTCATTTTATGATATTTTCTTCTAGATTAATGGAAAGCCTGGGTTTCCTTGCACTAAATTGCAAGCAAGCATATTCTATAATTTGTACTTGTAAAATGGTCAGTTACTTCTGTGTTTGTGACACATGAAAACTGAAGTAATGTCGTTCTTTTCTATTTCAGCACACTGCAAGCATTATCCTATC
Organism: Durio zibethinus; assembly: GCF_047325235.1. NCBI lineage: Eukaryota > Viridiplantae > Streptophyta > Magnoliopsida > Malvales > Malvaceae > Durio > Durio zibethinus. The sequence continues at coordinate 4,134,827 of NC_143163.1, forward strand.
CAGTACAGGGCTGCTGTGGCCAGTTTTCTTGAGAAGGTGACTTCGGTCTATACTCATAAGATCCAAAAGCTTGGAGAAAGAAATGGTATGCATGATGAGATCTATGAGTTAATCTGTGACCTGCAGAAAGCAGCAGTCAACTCAAACCAAAGCCTTAGGAGAGTTGCCCTTGGGCCTAGTGACCACTTTTTCTTGCCAAGTTCAGCTGAATATCACCATAGTAGAGAGTCTGTGTCTCTACAAGATGAACAAAGAGAAAGACCAATCTCTTTACCTGTTCCCCCAAGCATAAATGCTCATAGTGTCCTTGGTCAAATTCTCTTTGATTCTTGTGTTCCCAAGAATATTGAAGATTGGGATATTAGATTTTCAGGTTCAGTAAAGGTACAGCCTTTTGCGTCTACTCATAGGCAGCATTCACCTTTCCTTGGTATCAAGTGTAATCGTCGCTCAAGATTGTAATGTCTCTTGTGAATTGAATTTGAGGGGAATCTCATTAGCGCAGAATATTTGTTTGGATGCTGTCAAGACATATTGCAAGCAAAACAATCCTAGTCAGATGGTGAATGAAGCATAGTTTCTCCACGCAAGTATTGAAAGTGAGGTCTCTGGACGTTTTTGTGGAAAGTTGTGTTGGTTACCTGTTCTTTTCTTTGTGATCTAATCCTCTGGCAAGAAGTGTACAGGTAGTACAGGAGTATGAACATATTTATTGTATGAGAATATATTTATAGGACTGTTTGAATGTATATCATGTTTATGAAATTGTACAGGTGATAGGTTGACTGTTTATCTGTGGCTGTGAAGCAGTCATGATGATCATCAAATGGATATCCCTGGAAGAATGAAAAAGGTCATCAACCGGGCTTAGATTTGGGGGAATTTAAGATGTGAAGCCCTGATGAGAGCAAACACGAAATAATCCACACGTATATGCTACCAATGAGGCTCATGGTAAAGATATGATTCTTTTCTTCATTTTTCTTCTTCAGTCAATTGAGCAGCTTCAGTTTGATCTGAACATTTAAATGCATGTAGCAATTTTGATTGATTTTGCTTTCCATTCTATTACATTGAAGGGATGTTCTTTGCAAATTATCTGAAGCCTTTACATTTTACCCCATCGTTCCCTCGAAAGTGTTGAATTTTAAACGTGTAAAAGCACTGCAGAGAGAGACCGCATATGTTTCTGTCTTGTTTCCGAAATCTTTTCTTATGTTGCAGAACGTATTGTTTGGAGTTATTTTGAATGTCAAACCATTCATTACTCCTTTCTATTTTCGGAATATGGAGTAACTATACTTTTTTTTAAAAATTTTTTCCCGTATGGCTTCGTTAAAATGAAAAACCATAATACCAATGCCAACAATATGTGGTCTTTCAATATATGTTGGATCCATTACTACAAACATGATTGATTAGTGGGGGAACCTTGATTCCTCTGGCTCTGTTATCACATAATATGTCATCTGTTATTGAAGCGGCCTGCCAGGCCACGCCTAAGCGGCCCTTGTAAACTTGTATCATACTTTAAACCGTCTTAGCCTTTAATTTTGATATTCATGAAACATGATCCATTCTTAATATTCGATTGCAGTGTATAAAAGGTCACTTAATTATAATTAAAGAATTATTTGATCTCCTTTTTTTTTCTAATTATGATCGATCAATCTTTTTAATATTTATTTATATTCAATTAGATCCTTATTTACATGAAAAAATTAATATTGTTAATTTTTTTGTCAATTAAGAAAATTTATATGATATTAATAAAATAAATGAAAGTTTTTCACGTAACACAATTAATATATATTAAAATTAAATAAAATAATATTTTCTTTTTTTTTTCTTTGACTTTTTTTAAAATTTTTTAAAAAGTTTAATTGACTGTAATTTAAAGATTGATTAATTTAATTTTGACATATGATTAAATTTTATTTAATTAAAGGTTTAATTTAATTGAAATCAAAAATTAAAAACTCAATTGCTTGTCATAAAATATTAAAAACTTAAAGCGATTTTTAATTATAATTCATGGATATTTTTAACCTTTTAATCTTAATTTTTAAGTGCTACTATTTACATCCCAACTTCTTTTTATACACCACTATTATTAACACTTAATTTTTTACTCAACATACCTAAAACATAAATTTACCATAAATTCAAAAACCCTATATCTTCGCACCTTATCTCTTCTTTCTTTTTAATTGAAAACCTAAAAGATTTTAAGTTCTAATCAAATCAAATTCAAAATTTTTTTTTTACCAATTTAAAGTTAAAAAATATAAAAACAAAGGTAAATTGTTTGTTCTCCCTATTTTTTCATTTGATTTCGTATTTAGTTTCATAAGATTTTTTATTAAAATATTTGAGTACTATTTAAAACTTTCAAAAATAAATTTATGAAATTTCTTAAAAATCTCTAGAAATAAATCTCTGAAAATTTTTAAAAACTTTTGATAAAGGTTTTCAGACATTTATTTTCAAAAACCTTTAATAACTTTCGAAAATAGATTTTCAAAATGAGATGTGAAAAACAAAAAGATAATTTACTAATAAATATTTAAATAATTTCATTAAAAATTAAAATTTTTTAATGTATGGAGAAAAAAGTAATTTCATTAAAAATAAAAATTTTTGGATGTATTGAGAAAAAAGTAAGGGTATAAATAGCAGCACTCTATTTTTTTTTTCCTATATACACGTATAATATATAATATACCTTATACATGCATGTATGCAAATGCGATAGATGATAGGCTGATAGTGAGTGACAATATTCGTAGACAGAAATTTTGGGTATTCAGTAGCATCATTTTGCCAACCCGCTTTTGGATCTAGGTTGGAATAGAAATAGAGGCATTAATTGTGGCATATTGATTAATGATGATGAACATGAACATGAACATGAAAATCAAAGTGAAAGAGGAGGAGAGAGAGCACAAGCAAATGCAAGGAGAGTCTTCAGTTGATGAAGAAGAAAATGACCATCTCCCAATCTCTCAACTTTTCCAGCTCCTTCAACAACGCCATCGCCGACCTCTTCATTCTTCTTCGACGCCCATGGTATACATATGAATCCTTACCCCCTCCTCTCTCAATACACCAGTACCATTATAAGCATACATAAAACGTGTTATGGTACATAACAGATGCCCTGAAATGTGCATGTATACATGATTTTTGTACGTAGCTAATGACTAATGGTGGTGTTTTACGCCCAACAGACTATTTGTTCCTCATATTTTGCTGCTTTTCCAGCAACTTATCTGCTCTGTTTTTCTTTTCATGTTTCTTTCCCCATTTTCCTTTCAACTATGGAGCTCTTTCTCTTCTGTTTTCTTCTGAATGTTTTTCATGTTTCTTATTGGAGGATCATGCCAAGCAAACCATCTCTGTAAATCTTGGATAGATTAAGAAGCCCCAAAATGTTTTATGTTCTAAACCTGGTGTGACGTTCTTCATCTTATACTTTTGCTTGTCTAGTGTTTGCTTTAGGAGCCATATAGGTTATGCAAAATTTTGGCCATAAAATTACTTGAATGCATTTGGAAATTAATACCCAAAACCAGAAAACCAGATTTGAGTTGGCTTCTGCCTTGTCTTGCAAGATGGATTCATGCATGAATCTTGTTGGTGCTGTCTAGCGCTTTGTTTTTTCCTTTGCAGGATCCCAAACCTAAATTGATTGTTTAACTCAAACCATGGAATAATGGGCAATTGTTTTTTTGAGCAGGAAATTCATGATTATCCCCAGAAGGCCGCAAGGTTGGTAAATTCATCAGTAACTTTTTAATATGTTGTCTTTAAGCACTGTTGATCTGGTTCGTCTTTGCAGATGCAAAAGGAAGATGCCGACGGACAAGCATTGCAACGATCATGTTGTCAGGGCTTTACCAGCTGTCAAAAGGAAAGCAGAAGAGGCTTGGGCAAAATCCTCTGTAATAGAGAGAGCAGAAGAGGTTCAAGCAAATCTATCAGCTGAGTTCCCTAGTTTTTTTAAGATAATGATCCCATCAATAGTTTGTCGTGGCTTTTGGATGGTAAGTATGAAATTGATTCCTCAAGCCTAAAGTTTATTTACCAAGCTTATGGATTCATGGACAAATTTTTGTGCACTGATTTTCTTTTTCTTTGCTGCTAGTCATTACCTAAAGAATTCTGCCAATTTAATTTGCCAAGTCATGACACGACAGTAACCTTGGTTGATGAAAGTGGGAAAGAATACAGGATAAATTTTCTCGTTCAAAGGAGGGCGCTAAGTGGTGGATGGAAGAAGTTTTCCACAGAACATAGTTTACTTGTTGGGGATGCTTTAGTTTTCCATTTGATCAGGCCTTCCAAATTTAAGGTATTGTCTCATTTCTTTTTCCCATTGTTGTATATAGTAATTAATGGATAAAAGGCATTCAAATCCTGTAGAACTTTTGAGATTGATTTTTAAAACCAAGTCATCATGCAATTCAGCTGCCTGTATTATTGAGTAAAAGTGCATAGCGCATGCATTTTTTATTCTTTTTAGGGTTGTGTTGAAGAAGAAAGATGAACTTCTATTCATGGACTAATGTCAAAATAAATTTTCAAATTGGAAACTTTGTTTTGCCTAAAAAAACCCATTCTATGAGAAAGCCAACTCAACATATTGGCTGGAGTAGAGCCTAATCCTCCCTCCTTCAAATGTGTGATTAAAGTGTTAGCTTGTTCTAAATTTCCACTATGTTTATCATTGTCAAATTTACAGGTGTATATTGTGAGGGTGAATGGCTTAGCTGAAGTGGACGCAGCACTTGACCTACTTAGATTAGAGAATAGTGCAAAGCAGACAGGCATTAGTAAGTCATTTACTTTTCAACTTTGCTTTGTTACTATTCAATATTCATAAGTAGCCCCACAAAGTTGATTCAGTGTGATTTTTTAACTATTACCATTCATTGACTGTGAACTGAAAAAAGATCATGCAGGAAAGAATAGTTCAAAGCCTTTTCCCCAAGATATTGATCAATACGAAGTCCACAGTAATAGCCTTTCTTATCTTAGGGCTGAAGAAAATCAGTCAGAGAATGGCAGTTTGGATATTGGCTCCAATGAAGTGGAAGGCATTAGGTCATCACCAGAACTAAATGCTGAATTCAAACAATTGAGAGGTACTGAGAAATTCACTATTCTTGTAAATGGTTTGGCCCTAGATTCTACGCTTTCTGAAAGGCTTAGGAAAAAATATTATGAGCTCTGCTGTTCCCAGAAATCATTTCTGCATGAAAATCTTCACAAGAACATAAACTGTACACTGGCAGCTGATATAATTATTGAGACTGTTAAAATTGCAGATGCCATTAGAGCTTCCATGAGTTCCACCTCACAAGCTGATTTTGTGGCTTGGGAGAACACTTTGAGTGGCTTTGAGTTTATGGGTATGGATGTTGGTTTTTTACGCAACAGGGTGCAGCGGCTTCTGACCCTTGCTTTTGAATCAAAAACGGAAGAGAGGAAGTACAAGGAAGCCAAGCTTGAGAAAGCTTATGCAGAACGCGAAGCAAGGTCACTTGAATTAGAGCTTTTGGTAAAAAAGAAGGAAATGCACAGGCTGGATGCCGAAGTAGAGGCTCTGAAAGTGAATGCTAAGAGGCATAAACTTATGTTTGAGGCAGCTGCTAATGCTCCATGGTGATGACAAACATTTTACTCGGTATATATTGCATAGTATTAATGCATAGCACAGACATCCCTAGTCCCAACAACAGATTAACTAATCATCATTGTATTGGCCATAAGGAAATGGTAAATGGTAGTACTTTTCTTCTTTTTTTAGCATGGGTATTACACAAGACAAACTTCTAAGTGCTGGGAAAATTGATAATTCTTGAAGATAGATCATAATCATAGTCTAGACTCTAGTGCTCTAATTTTTTGAATATACTTTGGAATTGATTTATGGGCATTTTGGAAGATTTTAATTGAAATTCTCTCTTTGATGTTCTTGACTAAATGTCTTGAGATTGTTAGCTCAAAGGTTGAAAATCCAAATCTAAGCAGCACAAATGGTAAACTGATTGAGCCTGGAAAACATAACCCTCACCGAGAATCAAAAGAAAATTATGATTATTTTTCCTGGGCTGAGTGGAACCTCAACCACCTATTTGGAATCTACTTTTCATATTTCAAGAATATGAACTTCTGAAATTTTGTTCAGCTGAGTTCTATGAAATTGGTCTCAAATTCGTTTTATAATTTGACAATTTACTTTAAAGAGTCAATTACACATGATTAGAAAATTTTGGTTTTTTGACTTTGGCATCTTGATTGCTTGAATGGTCTACCTATTCCATATCTCTAGCGCTTATCTGCAATGAAAATAACTAATATAACATAATTATATATATATATATATATTTATATGAGATTTTTAAAATGTAAATTTTCTTTTTTATAAATTAAAGAAATAAGACAAAAATTGTAAATGTTAAAATTTAAATATAAAATCTATTGAATATTACTTCTTAAAGTGATTATCTTAAAGTGATTATATGAACAATTAAACTAAAATGCACAATTAATATATAATGAATGTAAAATTCAGATTTGACTACAAAAACTATTTTAATGGTAATCTTTCTCGTGTCTCATACCTGGTTTCCCAAATAAATATTTTAAGTTTGAGTTTTATTCTCATCAATAAGACAAGATTTTGTTTCTTTTAAACAATAATTACATCTTACCTTGCATTTAAAATTAAAATTTTGGATTGAAAGTATATGTATAAAGAATATTGGTCAAATTCACCACCTGTATTTTTTTTCAAAATTTCAAACAGATTATACTGGTAATTTTCAAATATATCTAAATCTATTTGATCAATCTGTATAAAAAACCCACTAAATAATATCTGAACTAAAATTTAGTAAATCCATAGCATTCCTGAAGATCCGAAACATGTCTTAAAAGTTAAAGCCAAAGATCAGCTCTGAATTGAAATCTTAAAAGGGTGTTAACTTTAGATTGACCCATTGGATCAGCAGGGCCACTTGTTCACTTATGTCAGGAAAATAATGAAGAACGAGAAAAAAAAAAAACAGAAACGGTAGTCCTGACTCCTGAAAGACCAAGAACCTGAACAAACTCCACAACTTCAAAACAGTGCCAGGTTTGCAGATTTCACCACTCACCAGGCTTTCCTGTTTCTCTTTTCTCTTAAATCCGTGATTCAGGTTACTGATTACTGCAATCTGTTTGTTCTAGCAAGATTCTGCCAAATGAAGCCAATGGGAACCAAGTTAGAGGAGTCCCGGATTTCTGAAATGTCTTCGGATCCTGATAATACTAACCCACAAGTAAGAAGTTCTTTCTGCCATGCTATTTCTCCTCTTGATGTGAGATTAGTGTCAAATGTTATTTTTCTGTTTAGGTTATGAAAGAATTATTCCTGGGTTTTGCATCACTTTGTGTTCTGTCCTTGTTTCAGCTTCTTGTTTTTGCTCTGGGATTACAGAGTTTGTTGATTCCGTTTGTTTTAAATAGATAGGAATATTCACAATAATGTGCCCAAAAACCCGAACATGCAGCTGGTTCTAGGTCATCTGTCCGATGTCAGGAGCAACTCTTCCTCGACTTAGCTTTCGATTTAAGCATGCAGTAACTGGATCTCTTCCATCCCGAGGTTGTTGTTGTAGAAACAAGACGGGATCGAAGATCTTTCCTTGGACGTCAAAGCTCTTTTAACGGCTAAGATGGCTTATGTCTGTTCACATCAATGACAACTCGAGTAGCATTCTGGTTGCCAGACTTGCTGCTCAATACAAGTTTCACTCTCGTAATAGGTCTCCCTTTTTCGTTTCTGATATCATTCTAATTGTGTCGCACTATTTTTGTGCCAAGGAATTATTCAGAATTTCTCCAAACTCAAAAGTGAGCCTCACCTGGAACCTCAGGATTGAACGTTGGTCCTGTACCTGCAGCTTGAGCCTGTAACCAACTACTCCTCCAACCCACCTTTCCTCCCAACCCAACCCCACCCCTTCCCCCAAAACGGAGGGGTGGGTGGGGGAGGAGTAAAATGTCCATGGATGTACTAATTAATGAAATGCACTAAACAAACCCTGTAAGTCTATCATGATTAGGAAAAGACAGTAAAAGATTGAAATTATGTTTTCTTCAATGAATGGAAGTTTTATTTATCTAGGTAAGCCTTTGTCAAAATTTTCTGTTTCTTTTCCAACACTAGGGTATTTTCTACACTTCATATGGATACTAGACAATAATTGTCCAGTAATTTGTAATGGATACAGAACCATAAATGACAAGTTTAAAGTTGAGCTGATTTTTTATGATTGGTAAGCTACAAACATAAATGGCCTCATTCCCAGTTTCTTTTTAAGCATTTTGATTGGTGTTCTGCTGTCTGCACCATTTGTTTAAATGCTAAAGTTACGGTAACAATATTTTGTGCAATTAGGAGCAGATAGGTTAGTGATATGATCTTAATTTTTTGGTTTTACTAAGTCAAAGCAGGATTTGCCTAGTGTTTATTCCTAATGAAATGAAGCTATAAATAAAAAGAAATCTCTGATTGATAATGTGTGATCATGTCAAGCCTTCTGTTATGGAGCAAGTGGAGGAAGTTCAAGCAAATCTAGCTGCCAGCTTCCCTAGCTGTACGAAGACCATGGTTCGCTCAAATGTTAGACATGGATTTTGGCTGGTAAGCCTGAAATATGTTCACAAGTCAAATATGGGATGATATGCATCATCCCGGAAAGCTTTACATGTTCTAAGTTCTAACTCTTATGGTGATAGCATCTTCCTATGCCATTCTGCAAATTGCATATGCCCAAGCATGATACAACAGTAATTTTGGAAGATGAAAGTGGGGAAGAATACAAAACAACTTATATTGCAGAAAGGACCGCATTGAGTGCTGGATGGAAAGCATTCTCAGCAGGTCATAAATTAGTCGAGGGGGATGTTCTGGTTTTCCATTTGGTCAGTTCTTCAAAATTTAAGGTACTGCTTGAATCTTTTCTCTTGTATTTGTATGTCATATAATGTTCTTTCAAATCGTTTAGCATTTGTTTTATAGCCTTACTTTAGAAGAATAACAGTGAAACATCTTGTGGCATTTAAGAATTTTCCGTTCTGCTGTCTGAAACAATTTACTTAGATTAGGTGACGTGCAATTCTTCAGAAATTTTTTCTTTCCATAATGTCCTAAACTCTGCAATGGAACTGAATTGACTAATTTGGAAATTAATAAAGCAAACTACTCCTTCAGGGTTTTCGTGGAAGCAAAGCTTCCCCTCCCTCCTTTTGCACTATTTATTTAGGTGAGGTGCAATTCTTCAGAAATATTTTCTTTCCATAATGTCCTAAACTCTGCAATGGAACTGAATTGACTAATTTGGAAATTAATAAAGCAAACTACTCCTTCAGGGTTTTTGTGGAAGCAAAGCTTCCCCTCCCTCCTTTTGCACTATTTATTTATTTTTGAGTTCAAAATTTCTTGTGCATTAAGAGGTCTGTATACCCTCTGTGGATAATTGACTTATTCCTTTTTGCCTTCCATTCCATTCTTGCAGGTTTACATAGTCAGAGCATTCAAATCAAACAAAGTAGATGGAGGTTTTGGCTTGCTAAATGTGAATCTTCATGCAAAACCAATTAGGTCAAGTATGTTCTTCTCTTTAAACTTCTTTCTTTTTCCCCTTTTTTTCCTTTTAATAAGTGGTAAGTTCTTTACAATTGTTGATCCTCGTGTCCACCTTTTTCCCCGGAATGTCAAACTTGAAATAACAATCAAAGTTCGCACGAAGAGAAGAAAGAGAATCTCTAAGAGGGCCAAGTGCTTGGAGCTTCTTCCACATGATAATGTTGAAAATAACAGCCTGATGGTATTAGATACCAATAATGAGCATTTAGTAGATCAGTATGATAACGACAACAAGGATCCTAGCTTTGGCTTGTCTGATGGCATCCGATCTCTGGCATCCATTATTGATTTTGAAGAGATGAAAAGCATTGAAAGTTTCATCATTATAGTGAATGGTTCAAGAATAGACTCTGAGCTTTCTGAGTACCATAGAACCAAGTACTACGAGCTCTGCTGCAGTCAGAACTCATTTCTCCATGATCATCTTCTCAAGAGTATTAGCAGTAAATTGGCAGCTGAAATAATTACACAGACTATTAGCATTGCAGAGGCCATTAAGGCTTGCAAGCTTTCCACCTCTCAAGCAGATTATATGCTCTGGGACAAGACTTTGAAAGGCTTTGAGCTATTAGGCATGAATGTTGGATTTCTTCGAGCTCGATTGAATCGGTTAATGACCCTAGCCTTGGAATTACAGGAGGCTGTGGAGTCGGAGAGGTATAAAGCTAGTCTTGAGAAAGATCAGATGAAAGAAGAGAAAAAATCTCTCGAATTGAAGCTTGTGAAACTCAAAGAGGCAATGCATAGGCTTGATGCTGAGATAGAAACCCTGAAGGAAAATGCTGAGAAGCATCAGCTTAAATTCCAGGAGGAGGTTAATGCTGCATGGTGATCATTGGCTGTCTCATTGTTCTAAAGCTTAAACCCCTTTGATGTAATATACATATATTTGCCATCCATGACATGTTTGCATCATCCAAAAGTTATCACCATTTCATGTAAGATTCTATGGGGGAGATGTAGAAATATTTTAAGTTTCTATTTGCCTATATGACAAGGCTTTAATAGTGTTGAAAAGTTTGGAAGTTTTTCATCAATATATATTCCATTTTTCTACAGTCTATAAATTTGCATTTAAATTACAATTGTAATGAATTTTTCTACATTCTCAAATTAGTTGAGTAATCAATTTTCTCGAAACAGCTGGAACTGCAGAATGTTTGACATTCATTGCTAAAGAAACTTTTATGTTGATTTGATTGCTATTTATTTATTTTTTTTACATTTTTAGTTGAGTTTGCATGTTTTTAAAAAGTCTCACTTTATTTATTTGTCTTTTCATAATTTAATCCTTTTTTTTGTAAAAAGAAAAAAAATTAATAAATTGACCCAACGTTAAAGTTATTTATACTTTGTTATGAGTTAACATTTAATACATTGATAATGTAAAATATTTATACATTATCAATTAATTATAAGTGGTATCTCATTAATGAATAAAATACAAAATAATCAAGTATTTAAAAATAAATATTAATAAATTGCATGATACTCTCACTCATATTTATTTTTAAAAACTTAATTTATTTTTTGTTTTATTTATTAATGAAGTATCATTGTATAATTAATTAATAGTGTATAAGTGTTATATATCCTTAGTTCATTAAATATTAATTTTTTTACATATATTAAAAAATAAATCTTAATTATCAGAATTAAAATTTTTATACTTTTAACTCTTGTTTTACTGCAATGTAAAATATTTAAAGAACTTTTTTAAAAGAAAATTAGAAGCTAAGTAAAAAATTGATTTATTTTTTAATATTGGATTTTACTAATGAATGTTTAAAGACATTTTTAAAAGCAATTAATATATTATTTATAATAATATGTAATAATTAATAAGCTTATTCATATTTTAATATATTAAATAAAAATATTACTATACACAACCATTTCAAAAGTAAATTTGTCCACATGTTCACAAAAACTTTTTTATATTATAATTTGTGGAGCATAAGCAAGGGAGGAATTTGAAAAGAAGATGGAGTTAAGGCCCCAATCTGATAATTAAATTACAAATTTCAAATCAAACGGACGGTCCTTTCAATCATCTTTCCTCCTATATTGCTACTTACTATTATCTCTCGTTTTCTTCCTTCTTTCCAAAAAAAAACCACCCTTTTTAAATTAAAATGAAATTTTTATAAGAAAAATCTCTTTGGTTAAATTCAGACTCTCAAATACTAGTAATTCTTAAGAATTCGGACATCCAAATACAGCTTTTTAGTGACTGTAGCAGCACCCCCCCTTAACCAGACCATGGCTGTTTCTCCAAAACAGAGAATAGCCCTGTCAAGGTTTCTTTCTCTTATACTCATCCATTGCACGTACACACATACATACATAACCATCATCCACATGTTTTATCTATGTATATTTACATGTCAGTATGCCGATGGAAACGTATCTCTAGGAGTATCAAGTATGTAGCTTTTATTTTTCTGGGTATTTCAGGTTAAGCGAGGGAGACCACCTAAGTCCAAGTTGTTTGGGAAAAAGCTTTCAGGGCTTCAAAAAATGGCTGTCATTCAAGTGAGCCTCAAACTCTAATTTACCCTTCTTCTTTTTTTGCATTTTTCTTTTCCCTTGATTTTGTGAACTATGAAGCTGTATGTTAATTTCTCTGTTGTTGGTTTTGAATGAGAAAAAGTACTACCACTAACTTTTTAACTGAGTTTGACAATGAACCGCAGAAAACAGTGCTATCTGAATATTCTTTCTGTTGGCTGTTTTCTGTTTTTGAAAAGAGAGCATGTGAAAATGATTGCGTACTTTTGATGGAGAATCAAAATGGTCTTTCAATGAATCTTTAGAAAGTTTTAAGTAACCATATGCTTGATTTTTACTTAAACCAACTCTTCAACTTCCTACAAGAATGATACAGCTTCAATCATGTTGTTCCTCGTTGTTCTAATATACTACTACTTTTGCAATTAAACTTCCTGAAGGCTGTCTTTAAACTAAGGCAGACTCTCGGCAATGTGTACAATATACTGATGGAGAAATTGTATGAATCTTTTGACAGTTTCTCTTGACAAGGAGAAGGCTCAATGGTAGGCTAAGTTATTTAGAAATGTGTTTTTATGTCTTTGAACATTCTGAAATTAGTGCATTGTATCGTGATGATATTGCCTCTATTATTTCCTCTTAGTCATAAACGGAAGAGAGCTATATTTGATGACTTGTACGAAAATGCTAGAGTCAAGTCTGCTGTAATGGAACAAGCACTGGAGGTTCAATCTAATCTATCATCTGAACGCCCTAGTCTGATTAAGTACAAGCTTCCATCACATGTTACTGAAGGATTTTGGCTGGTATAACTCCCTTTTGTCATTACGTTTGGAATTTAGACTCGTTCTGCATTACTATGTTGATATAAAGATGTTAACTTTGCAAATGTGCAAATGGCAGGGTCTTCCCGGGCACATTTGCTGCACATTTGCTAGAAGAATATGCCTAAGGAGGACAGAATGATTGTTTTAGAAGATGAAGAAGGAATAGAGTTTCAAACAAAGTATTGAGCGGAAAAGATTGGTCTCAGTGGGGGATGGAGAGGGTTCTCAATTGTTCATAAATTACTGGTAGGAGATGCCTGTCTCTTTCATTTAGTCAAACCCTCCAAATTTAAGGTAATGGATTGAGCTATCTTGTTCATCACATATTTGACGTTTTATTTTATTCTCCTATGGCTGTCTGTTTTGGATTGCTTTTATGAATAAATTTGATGGAATGGAAGGAAAAAGTCAACACACCAAAAAGCTTTATGTTTACTTTCTCTGATCACAATTTTGCATTAGTACATATTGCTAATCTTGCTGGGGAGACTTCTTGATTATTTGCTTAAATTTTTAGATTGTTCTTTTTGGAGAAGTAGCAGAGGCCAACTTAGGCTTTATGCTCTAATATCCATTTTCTGTTTCCAGTGTTTTTACATACTACAGCGGATGAAACTACCACAAGTTTAAACCTTTAACCATGTGCTTGATTAATTACCTGCATTATTTAGGTGTACATTGTAAGAAAAAAAGGTTCAGATGAAGTGAGTGTTGCTCTTGGCCTTCTAAAATTAGAGGTTTCCAACCAATTGACCTTGGCAAGTCATTTTTATCCCTGATAGCAATTTTTTCTCCTTCCATCAATTGTAAGTTGTAACTTGCTGGAATGTTACCTTGTTACGGTTTCTCAATGTTTGCAGGGTAGGAACTCAAGATTTGTGAAAAAACAAGAGATAAGCCTTTGGAAAATTATGGGATGGAGGAAAATAGGATTTCAGGTAAATATTTGGAGGATGTCCTTCCACAGGACATTTCTCAAAAAGGCATCCATCTGATGATCTCTGGGGAGAAGGAAAACAGTAGTGAAGAATCAACTGATAGAACTTTGAAGGACGTCCTTCCACTGGACATTTCTGAAAAAAGTATTCAAAAGAATGACCCCACACTCTCCAGTTCTAATCTTGGACCTACTGCATATCAATCTGAACATGCAAGCGAGATTTGTGGATCTTAGAATCAGGCTTTCTGAAACCATTGTTGATTTTTTAGAAGTGAAAAATTTTGAGGATTTGAACATTCTTTTTAATGGTTTGGTTTAATCATAGATTCCGAGCTTTCCAAATACCTGCAGATGAAGTACTATGAGCTTTGTTGTAGTCAAAAGTCATTCCTTCATGAGAATCTTCTTGAGGAACTTAACTGTAAATTGGTTGCTGGATCATTGCTGATGCCATTAGAGCTGCCAAGCTTCCAACCTCCCACCACAGTTTTCTAACTTGGGACCAAACTTCGAAATCTTTAGAGGGGTTGGGGATGAAAGTTGGCTTTTTACGTATTCAGTTGGATAAGTTGATGAACCTCTCTCTGAAGTCAAGGACGCACCAAGCAGTTAGACTTGAGCAAATTCATGAAAAGGAGGAGAAGAGGAAAGGCACTGAATAGGCTTGATAAAGAGATAGGGTCATCGGAGAAGGAGAATGCTGATAGGCTTGACATTCTATTTCAAGAAGTGTCCAATGCCCCTTGGTGATAGTGAGCACTTTGCGTTGGTGGGTTATGGCTTTTGTGCTGGAACATGAGCTTTTGCTTTGGAAGAAGTTCAATGTTCCATGGTGAGGAGAATCTTTTTGTGGATACCACACACAACAGCAGATAGTATTTTGCGAAGAAGATAGTATACATCATTAATAGATATACTGCTAGTACTTTTGTGAAGGAGGAATTGTATAATATCGTCTTCAGAGTTCCTTTTGTAGGCTTTGGAATTGCCATGCAGGAAGGCAATTATAAAGGTGATACTAACATGTATATGGAAATTTCAAGTATTTTACGAATAATTATTATAGTATAATTAGTTAATCATAATTTAAAATCATATAGAATTTATCAAAATTTTACGTAGAACTCACATTTATAAATGATTAATCTTATACAAAATTTTAATATAATTAGACAATTATAGTATTATAGTAAAAAAATTATTAATGACATATTTTCATGAAAATTACTTACGTACGAGTCTCTATTGTTTATAAATTATAGAACTGATAATCAGGAAGCAGTTCTTTAGTGTGTTGATGTAATCATTCTCGTTTGCTCTCCATTTCTTTACTTTAATGAACAACATTAACTCGTTTTGTCTTTTTTATTTGTGATAGTGGGACAAATGCCCCTATCATTATCAATAATCATGTAATATGTTGATCAAATATTTAAATTTTAATTTAAATAATCATGATTTAAATTTTAGTAGTCTGTATAAAAAAATGTTTGTATAAACCAAAAACAGAAATTAAAAAAAATAAAAATGTCGCTCAAACATTTGATTCAGTTTCTTGGTGCCTGATCCCTTAGTTCAGAGCATGTTCAAATTTTTTTCTCAAATCAAAAAATTAAAACCAAAAGCCGGGTCTATATACTTTGTATAATCCAGCAAAAATCTTAACTGTATTTGAATATTAAGGTTACTTTGTGATTAGCAAAAAATAATAAATAATAAATAAAAAAAAAATACAATCATACAATTTAAGATGAGCGATTTCATAAATTAAATTGTGATAAGGTAATTGATAGGACAAAGTTATTTGAAAATATTTTATTTATAATTTTTTATTTTATTTTAAATTTTGTAATATTTAATTAAATAAAAATTATGAAGGTTTAATTATTTATAAACGTATAATTGTAAGTAAAATATTTTAGGAAAACATTGCATAAAATTTCCCATTTTTCTTAAATTCCTAATTCCAAGTACTAATAAAATTGATAAATTTGAATTTCAAAACTCTGACCTAACGGCTAACATACGGAGTGCAGCCCTTTCCCCTTTCCTCTCTCTCGTATTGTCCAGCTCCTCTCTCCCACTTTTCTCTCTGTTTATTATTACATCCTTCTTACTTCCATTTCTCTCTGTTTTTATTCCCCAGTCTTCTCTTTTTGTGCAGCTGAATTTTCTCCTGTTTGTGTTGGCATTTGGTGTAGAGATCGAGGATTCCCTTTCTTTGGACCAAAAAAAGAATAATAATAAGGACCCTTTAGTCTCCATTCCTGTTTCGTTTACTGCAAAATGGCTGAATCAAAGTTAACCTATGAACAAATGCGTAAAAAGAGATTGGAGGAGAACAAGAAGAGGATGGAAGAACTCAATCTCAAAAACCTCTCTCAAGCATTGAAGAAAGATAGCCCCAAGTCGTCTCCGGTGAGTATATGCACAAATTTTTTATTTGATGGATATATATATATATATATGAGGCACTCCGTTCAGGCGAAACCAACCCTACCTGCCGGGAGATTCATTGTTTTGATGGCCGGAAGTACTGCTTTGATGTTCATAGTATAAAATTGGAACTCGATCTTCTTCTTGTTTTTGGATGTAGCGTAGTTTCTATCTCCAAGTATTTTAAATTTACATAAGCTCAAATGAAGCAGGCGAAGCCTCGAACACCTCGGCAACGGCTGGAGTTAACAGAAGTGAGAAGATCTAGTCGCGTTGCAGACAAGCCTAAACCAAACTACAAAGACGTAAGCTTTCTGTCTCTGTCCCGCAACTACAGGATTGAAAACTTTGAAAGGTTGAACTTGGAAGTGTTCACTTATTTAGTACTCTGTTAATTTATCAATGACAATGTAAAATATTGGATTGATGATCCAATTTCTTGGTGGTTGGCAGGTCCCTCTTGAACCTTTGGAGAGACCCAGAAGGTTAACTTGTTTTCAATATTCTTTTTTTTGTTTTGGGTTATCTCTGTCTTACACAATTTACTACTCGCAGGATTTACTCGCGGAGAAATCTGTTGAATCGAGTGTATGCTTCAGATGAAGAAAGAGCTTATGCAATTGAAAAAGCAGAACATCTTGTATCCACTTTAGAATCTGATTATCCAAGCTTTGTGAAGCCCATGCTCCAATCACATGTAACCGGAGGATTTTGGCTGGTAAGAAAATTACTACAACTCTCATTTTTATTCTTTTGACTTTTGTTCTCCTTCCTAGCTCTTGCCATAAAAAAAGAAAAATACATGTATTTATATTGTTTTGTTTCAACAAGAAAATGAAATGGTATGATTTGGCTTGCCTTGGTGATGGTATTTAGTTTTTGATATGTTCAATAGGGTCTTCCAGTCCAATTTTGCAAGAAACACCTGCCTGATCATGACGAAACAATTACTTTGGTGGATGAGGAAGGAGAGGAATTTGCAACCAAATACCTTGCAGATAAAACTGGTCTCAGCGGTGGATGGAGAGGGTTTTCAATTGATCATAATCTAGTTGACGGGGACGCTTTAGTATTCCAGTTAGTAACTCCCACAGAATTTAAGGTGACCAAAAATGCCAACTTTCAATTTTCATGCCGCAGCTCCTGTACCAGTAATTTCAATTTAAGGTCGC
Source organism: Durio zibethinus (assembly GCF_047325235.1). Taxonomy (NCBI): domain Eukaryota; kingdom Viridiplantae; phylum Streptophyta; class Magnoliopsida; order Malvales; family Malvaceae; genus Durio; species Durio zibethinus. The sequence continues at coordinate 4,152,416 of NC_143163.1, forward strand.
AAGGAAGCAGCTGTTAATTTACATGGTTGGATGAACATGTCGTGAAATATATGGTCTTGGTCTTTAAATTTATGGATGTCTACTCTTTATCTTCTGTAAATTATCTGAACCCCTTTTTTCCGTAGGTGTATATCATCAGGGCATACGAGTCAGAAGACAGTGGAGGTGGTGAAGATGGAGAAGAAGATGACAAGGAGCCAAATGTTGAGCCAGACGTGCAAGTTTTGAACAGAAGTGCAAAACGGTTCCGAGCAAGTAACTTTTTTTCCAGCCTTCTAAACATTTTGTTCAGCACCGAAAAGAAAATTTTGATTAATCTAATTCAATTAAAGAGGTTGATTGCAAAATATCTTTAGATTCCCAGATTTTTCTTTTTGTTTTTTGAACGACTTGGAGGTGTGACCTGAACTTGAATGAAACCTCTAAAGACAAGGAATACGTTTTGGGAAATTGTTAGAGAAAATGCTGGGAATATGTTTTGTTGGTACTCATGTTCAAAACGTTGGAAATATTGATAATGCATTTTGATATTTCTATGTTCGCAACCTGATTTTTTTAACTGGTTTTTGCAGGGTAGTAGATCTTCTCTAGCCAAGTGATGGGACAGAACTGATATTTTCTTTTTCCAGTTTAAAAGCTGATGACTTGTTGTATGATATTCGCTAGCTACTTGACTCCATTGGATCTTTTAAGTGATCAAATACTTGATAAGATTGTTAATCAAATACTTGACTCTTTTGGTTCTTTTAAGTGACTCTCATTCCATGCACCGGTATGCATTTGCATAAGTTGACTCACGTGATGAAACAATTTGCTCTTTCTTTTAGCTATCTCCAAACTGAATACGCCTACGAGCTCGAATTGGAATTGATTAAGAAATTATGAAAAAATAATTTTTATAAACTTATTAAATTTGACGTAAATAAACTTGTTTAAATTAACCCCCCCCCCCCAAAAAAAAAAATAATAATAAAGGGATCATACTGAATGAAACCCATAAATAACTTTTCTCTCAAAAAAATATTTAACTAAATATTGCAAAGAATGTGTATTGGTTAAATGATTGCTTATTGCAATTTCACAGATTTTTTTTAAATATCTGAGCTTTGACATATTTAACGGTGATATTAGATATGTTTTGAGAATATACGGCAAATAAAAGTATCATAGTTTCAAATGATACATACATGGCATCAGTAGATAAATTATCCGCAGAAGTTGTCAGATACAATAAAAAAAAAAAAAAAAAAAAAAAACAAAGGCGGTTGCCATTTTATTGGAACATAATTCTGCTTTCTCAGTAGAACTTGTATAATTTTGGTATGAGATGCAAAGTTTGTAGGACTGCTCAATTTGAGGATTGAGTGAAACTTATCTAGAAGGAATGAAGGATGATTTTTCATCGTCTTCAAATCATAACTTAGCCATTTGCTGTTCGAAGTTTGGATCGATGCAGACGACCACCTGTAGGATTTTATAGTAATATCAACGCATTAGGGGCATTGTTGGTGTGCTTGATGCCCATTTTAACGAGGATCAACTGAACAAATAAGCAAATACTTCATTGAAAATTTGTGCTCACCTTGCCAGTACTTTTACCCGAATGGAGATACTCAACAGCATCCGCAACAGAATGCAAGCCCAAAAATCTTTTTGGGTCTATTGCAACCTATTACAATTGAATTATAGCATGTTAGGAATTCAAACTACATCAGTAATGGATTCAAATATTATCAAAGAAAAAGAAATATGAGTAAATATTTGCACAAAAAGAACTAACGATTTAATTTAAAACATCTTATGCATCCTAAATAGATAGAAATTTGGACTAAATTCTATGTCAAAGTATATCAAACAAAAAACAGGGTAGAGTATGTATTACCTTAAGCTTTCCCGAAGAGTAAAGATGAAATAGATTATCCAGGTGTTCTTTCCACAAATGGGCATAATGTGAAAGGAAAAAGCCAGCCTGGAAACAAAAGTGTTTTCAAAACAATCAAGCCACAAGATTTCCAGTGCCGTTGCTTCTCCCCAGCCCACTTCGCCCCCAACCCCCCCCCCCCCCCCCCCCAAAGGGATAAGGTTCAAAGATGAAAGAAAACCATCTAATTAGCTGTTTCTATCACCAGAAAACTGCGAAAGGAATTCGTTCAACCAATTATAGTAAATCTGTTTGTATTTGGCAACCATGTTGGCTTTTCTACATTCTCAGAAGCTAGTCAGTAGTTAGTACAAGAACCGTTTTTCTTGGGTACTTAAAGAAATCATAATCAAAGGACAGCTTCTAAAGCTTAAATTTCGTAATTTACCAACTACATACCACAGTTTGGCTTTTGGACAAAAGCTTCTCAACAAGTCCAGGGTAATTTGATGGCTTCCATCCATGCTTCCCTTGATACTATATATATAAAAAAGAAGTAGAATATAAGGCCCCAAATAAAACATCAGAAGCTATAAAAGTTGCAAATATGAAGATTGAATAGATTGAATTGAGGTAAATTAACAATTCATTAGTACAATATTATGTAAGATGGAGAAGGTATAGTTTGATCAATTCTCTGACAACCTAAAACTACTATATCCATAGCATGGAGAGCATAGCAAATAAATCAATGCTCCAAATTCATACAAACTTTTTTTAACAAATATATCTATCTTAAAAATTACCCAAAAAAATCAAATTTGAGCTAAAAACATGAAAACATGAAAACTCAATATAAAAGATGTTAGTTATGTGTCAAAATCAATAAAGCAAGAGTGATAGTAAGTTCATTTAAAAAATTTTAAGCTCATTCAAACAAAACAACCTGAGAGATCATTCCTATCACAATGAGTCGTCCTTGGATAGCCAAAGCATTCAAGCACAAATCAAACATGTTCCCACCAACGGATTCGTAGATGATGTCGACTCCTTTAGGAAACTCCTTTTTGAGAACCTAGCAAACTAAAAAGTCATAGATGTTCCTTCTGTGAAACCAACCAATTATAGAAATTATCATGTGGTAGCATGACAAGGCCTTTATTACAATGACAATCAAGATTTTAGTCATGCAAACTGTGTTGAGATCAATCTCAGAAGTTAAAGCATGGATGATCATTAGAGGATGCAACAGTTGGAAAACCAGCCATGTAGACTACAATCCCTCTTAATTAAGAGTCCAAATCACTTCAGGATATGATATAGAGAAATGAGACACAGCAGTATTTATTGTTAAAGAATCATATAATCGAAAGTGATTGAGTTAAAAGAGCTGCAACTCATTCAATCAAATTTAATTCACTAAAAATTCTTTGCATCAAACCAAAGAAATTAAGGATTCAATTTCATCTTCCTAACCCAAACACCCCGCCCCAAAAAAGAAAAAAAAAAAGTAGAATGGTGGAAAAGAGAATTTTTAAAATAAGAATTTCAGATACATACAGTTTTGATATCTTCAGTTTTATAGTCTATGACTCGATCAACCCCCAATTCTTTCAAGAGCCTTGCCTTTTCTTTTCCTCCGCAAGTGGCAACAACTTTATTTCCTGCCACTTTTGCAAGCTGCACAAGTCTTTATGATTAAATTTTTTGTTTACTGCTCAAAAAAGGTGCAGATAGGAGTACACAAATATGATATATCAAGAAGCAATATTATGTTCAAGCCATGAAACAAAAACAATCATAAATAACACTAAACTGAAAAGGTATAGAACTACTTGCCTAGAGGATGGAATTATGATGATCATATAAAATATATCTTTGAAGATGCTATGGTAAAAAAATTAAATACAATATTTCAATACATTTAAAACTAAGATAAGCATGGAATAGAAGTACATTTAGATAATAATAAAACTCAAAAAAATAGACTTTATTAAGCAAACGATAGGGAAAAACATAATGAAATACCATATTTCAATACATTTAAAACTATGATAAGCATGGAATAGAAGTACACTTAAAAAATAATAAAACTAAAAAAAAATAGACTTTATTAAACAAATGATAGGTGAAAACATGTATTCACAATGTTTACTCAAAGATTAAAGTTGGCCACTATGCAATATATCTTGTACAAATTCAAGTAATGGAGAAAAATCATCTCATTTTAACACAAACCTGGACTGCAAATTGTCCAGTCCCTCCGGCAGCAGCAGTTACGAGGACAACTTTTCCAGATTCCATCTGACCAGCCTATGAGGTCAAAAGGGGAGATGGAAAATGTTTCAGAGAAAACAAAAAACAATCTGAATGAAGGGCTACAACTTAGAAAAACATGAACAACGAGGAGAATATGGCAATAAAAGTTACAGGGAGAAGAACTTAGACAAAAACAACATATGATGGGGGAAAAAATTTTGTGAGTGACAAGGGGGTTGTGTAGAATGGAAAAGTTGATGTCTAAATAAGAAAATCTGAAATAATGAGGTACCTTTTCCAAAGCGATTGATGCTGTCAATCCTGAAGTAAGCATAGCAACTACTTGTGGATCAGGTTTTCCAATGGGAAGTATATGCTTTGAAGGGACCTATATTTTGTACAATATTCACTATTTATTCACTTAACAATAAATGTGACTAAGTAGGAAAAGGCATGCAAAAAAATATTGAAATAGATGATGAAACAACATCTTTATAAACATAATAAATAATTATGGATATTATACCATTATGAATTCAGCATAACCTCCAAAAGTCATGACTGCAGCAGGAGTTCCAACTTTCAAATTACTTACAGAATCTCCCACGGCGGCAATTATTCCCACTGCCTGTAACAGCAAAATACATTAAGTTAACTAGATACCACATGCAGTGAGAATTTTACAACAAATAAACCATAGGATATTAGCATAATTGAACTATATTACCACATGTTGGCATTTAATTAATATTTTTCCCGCACCTCAAATCCAGCATCAAACGGAAGAATGGAACTAAGGTCTTTCTTGTTTCCTTGGAAATAACGACCTGCGCTAAAGTTCACCTGCGTGTAACATCTCATTGGAGAATATACACATAAGAACATGGTATATAATTATACATTAAAAAGCAGTTACTGACATAAAACTCATTGAAAAAAGGCAGAAAATTACGCAAAGTAATAGTAACTAACAAATGGACGGTAAGATTAACCAAAAAAAAAAAAAGAAATCTTTCCAACCTCCTCCGCACACTTACTATCTGTTTAGGGAAAAGAAAGATAAACTCATAGTAATAACGAGGATAAATAGGCAGTTTGCAAAACCATTTCTCTTCTTACTTCCCAAGCTTTGCCATCCTCCAAATGCAAAGAACCCAGCGCCACAAGTTCCAAGTGATCTCTTTTTCTGCCCTTGACTTGAAATTCCTAAAATTAAAACTTAAAGAAGGATTTCCTTTCTTTCATCCATCTATTCTCTTTCATTTTCTTTCCAAATATCTACAGCCCATCGTTCTCTCTTTCAAGATATATCCTCCATTCTTAAACTCAATTAACCCTTTTCTTTATTCCACACAATTCAATGCTATACTCTCAAGAACATGTTAAGATGCCTCCTCAATCATTCTACATCTCTTGAATCACTCACTTAAAGGCGACTCCCCAGTCCCCGTCTTTTGTTGTGCATGTCATCTCTACCTTCTTATATATAGCTTCATTTATTATATAAGAGTCTTACACATCTTCACATAAAAGTGAAAAAGTTGAGTGCACACAAATATTTAATTAAAAAAGGGAAAAAAAAGGAAGGCAAAATCAAATTAATCATTTAAAAGGATAGTAAAAAACTTACATCACTTGCATTTACACCAGCATAAATGATTTTCATAAGAACGTGGTTTGATTGAATAGGTAGTTTCAATGGTATGCGTACAATATGGGTAGCTTCACGAAAATGGTGACTCAAGGTATGCACAACTCTGAAGAGGAAGAGCAAAAAGGCATTGGTCAGTAACCATAAAAAACCAATTAAACATACAAAAGAAAGTGGACAGGAAAACTTTTATGTATGCTAGCTTCTATGAGTTGAGAGTTTGAGATTAATGAGCAGATGTGGAAATTTTAAACAAATAAGAAAAAGGAAGCTAAAAAAGTATTGTATTAGTTAATTAGGTCAAGGCCATAAATGCTGCAAAAGCAATTTAAAGTACATAGCCTAAGTCATAGGTGCCCCTCAATATTCAGCCTGCCAAGCAAAGGCGAAGGCAGGAAATTAATAAACTAGGGGCAAACAATAATTTTAAAGGGAACGAAGGGACCAAAATAGTAATTATGTCGGACTGATCATTGTATAACAAGAGAAGTAAAACATTTTGGGGGAGGGGCTGTGGCCTTTGTGCCACCCCTGCTGCCAAGGCAAATTTAGCAGTTCACCCTATCTACATTTTCTGAATTACGCAGACCTATCTTTCAAGATTTATTACATTTCACCTACCCATCAATTTTTATTCAAGATTTATTACACTTCACCCATCCAACTATCCTTTTCTTCCTGAATCTGATTTTGATCCTTTTTTTTTTCTTTTTCTAGACCTTGCTATTAGATTAGTGTATACTTCAGGAATGAGGGCGTATGAGATATAAGGATGCGCAGGAGGCAGTTCTTCCTCCCGTTGACATTTGAGGGCTACAGAAGGAAAAGTAACTTTATAGGAAAGTTTCAGAATAAACATCCTATTCATTAATGACCATGAGGAGTTTACAAGTTTTGAAAACAACAGGGTTACTTAAAAATGAAAGGTGTTGGTAGCTGTATTGATTGAAGCAGATCTAGATATTCAACCCATGCCAACAAAATAGTCAAGTTTAAAAAATGTCTACCGAATAAAAACTTCTAGATTCTTATAAGTTATCCCAAAATTGTAGCTTTCTGCAACCATTCAAGAACCTGGTCTAGAGGTTAATGCTTGCTGGCCAACCCAAGAATTGTACCCTCCCCCCCCCCCCCCCCCAATCGTTGTACTTAAAATTTCTAAAAACTGAAGCAATATTTTGACATTTTACTTACACTTTCTCAAATCTCTGAGGAAGTTGGGAGCTTAAAGAAGCTTGGAATGAGATTTTTTTCCTGGAGCTTGAGGAAGAACGCAACAAGTATTTTTCTTCTTCTATTGGACTGGGCCAGTACTCCATGCCTCTGCGGTTAGTAATCCATAGGCAAGAACCAGCTCTGCTCTCATCCATGATAAGCTCAAAAACACCTAAGAATGCACAAAGGCATTGAAAGTTTTTCAAAAGATGAAGAAGAAGAAAAAAAAAAACTTGAGGCTGAACAAGAAGTAATCTGACACGCAAAAACTTAAATTTTAATTTCATTGTTTATCTAACTGAAAGTTTGTCAATGACAAAATTGACAAACCTCTGAAAAAGAAAATGACAAGCTAGTGGAGACCTAACCGATAGTCTTTCTTTCCATCAGATAGAGCTCATCTTTAATTGGGTCTCAAATAAATGTACTGATAAACCCAACAGGGAATGCATTATGAAGTTTCTCTTGTTCAATTAATTAAAGCATTGTGCTTTTATACTTATCATGGCACGACAGTAAGGAAGTAGAAAGGACTTAGGACAATTGTCAAGCATAGGAATTCTCAATCTGGATGACAATATAAGAATTGCCTTACCCTCATTGCTCTAAGATTTCACTGCAAAGAGACTATTCCATAAAAGATATATACCTTTCACCACCATTTCCATTGGCACAAAGCCTCCCATCAGAGAAATAAATCTGGAGCCCACTTTTTCTCCCATCTCTGTTTGAACAAACTACATTCAAATTTAAAGGCAAGTTATATAAAAGAAATAGTTTGTAGACAGAATAAACAGCCTCCAATTCCAAAGAAACCACCCCATCTCCCACCCCCCAACCAAAAAAGCACAGTAAATACTAAATATTACTACCAAAACAAATCAGAGATGACATTTCAAGGAGGCTATGCTGATTTCAGAACATCCAAAATTCTTCAAACCAGAGATTTACCTCAGGGCAAAGAACATTGACACGTATTCCTTGCCGTTTGTAGGGGACTAGTGATCTAGTAAACATGACAACACCACCTGGAAAACAAATATTTTAAGCAAATGGTCAAATTACATATTTGTGTTACATGAAAGAATTATATAGATAGATCCCTTCTTAGATCTTTATTCAGACCTATGCATTCTTAATTTATCCATTTGCCCTTTTCTGGCACTAATCTTAATAAATAATCTGAGAAAATATGAATTGGTGAAAATCCATAACCAGTTATCTATTCTTTAAAAGATATGATTGATGTGAGTATATTCACCCAAAAGAACGATTATAAGCAAACTTAAAAGATCATTAAAGCAGTCATACTGAGCCAAAATAAACCTGCAAACCTTTTGTGCCAGAGTAGATAGGGTCCATGTACATTGGGTAAAGACCTGCAGAGGATCCAATATTAATTATCACCCCTGGCTTTTGCAGAGCTTGCATAGTTTTAATCTGTTCAAAAACTCAAGACAATTATTCATTGCTGCACCTAGGGACTGTCATTAAGCAAAATTGCAGAAACTAGTCCAAGTTGAAGCATTACAGCAAGGCGACTACAATCAATAACTGCAACGAGATTGACATTAACAGTATGTCTCCATGTCTTAGTGCCATCAGTTTGATCCCTCTGGAATGGTACTGGACTACCAATTCCGGCGCTGTTAATACAGATATCCAATCCTCCATACGTTGCCACATGCTTCTCAAATGCTAAAGTTATATCTCCTATATTCAAATAAGAAGGAAAGAGTCTTTCATTTAAAAAAAAAAAAAAAACGTATTGTAATTATCTAAAACAACCACATCTCTGAAGAGTTCACAAACAGAGATCAAATGGAACTTACTTGAATTAGTAACGTCGCATTTCACAAAAATAGCAGATGGAAACCCTAAATTTTCATGGAATTTGGAATTCTCTTTCTCAACCAGAGATGCAACTTCCTTCCCTTTCTCTTCAGAGAAATCCACAATTGTCACAAATATACCTTTCCCTGCCAGTGCTAAGCTCAAAGCTTTACCTGCACATAATTCAACAACAATTCGAATTAATTACATCATCCGCTTCACATTCTTAATTTTATGCAACTCACAAAATTAATACAATAAATCACATCGGTCGGTTTAAGGATTCTTGGAATTTTATTTCCATTGAAGATGCGAAATCAAAACTCCAAATAAATTGAATAGTAAAGGAAAGAAAAGCTTTGGAAAGTTTTACCAATCCCGGAAGCACCGCCAGTGATCAGAGCTGATAAGCCAGGTTTGAGCTCCATTTTTCTTTTTCTTTTTTTTTTTCTTTTTCTCTGTTTTTCTAAATAAATAGAAAACAAATTCCCAAAGTTTATGACTATACTTTGGGAATAGTGCTATTTATTTTACCTGGTCTCACTGTTGTCGTTTATAACAAAGATCATATTGTCCCACGTGTTTGTCGTTTTCTTAATTGGGCAATTCTCAAGCCGGCTTAATTGATCGACACTTTGTCCCAATTTTTTTGGTGAAATTTTACATTTCCTTTTTTTTAATCTTATAATAATGATGCTAAATAAAGTATTAGATTTTGGTCATGTTTAATGTATAAAATTATTGATAAGATTAAATAATAATTATATTATATTATATTTATTTGTATTTAAAGAAAAAATAAAAATTATAAAAATAATTAATATCTTTTTAACATAAAATTATTTAATCCTTTTCAAGAAAAGATCATAATTTTTAATCAATAAGATTAAATTTATATATCTAATTATATTTTTAAAAATTACATTAATAATTTAAATTATATAAATTTTAAAAAAATATAATTTGGACAAATAAATAAATTAACACATCATAATCCTTATATATATTAAACATAAAATATGATAACATTATTAATTTAATCTTATTTATAATATTTTTTATCTTATCTTATTATATCTTATATACCAAACATTACGAGTTTTTAAATAATGAAAACAAAATTACGTATTTTGGATTAGCTACTTAACCCTTGAAAACCTTCTAAAAACAATCATGGTTTTAAATGATTTTAAAATTACTAAATAAATCCATCAAAAACAAAAAAAATTACAAAATCCTAAATGCCATTATCAATGCTAATATGAAAATTCAAAATCATGCCAATGAAGCGTTACATTAGTAGGAAGGAGGGCATTGAAATTTGAATAAATTCAAGTTTTATCATACTTGAATTTGATCAAATTTTATATTTAAGGGTTGATCTTTGCAAGTAATTTTGTTTTTAATAATTTTTTAAAACTTTTTGAAAAGGGAAGAAAATTTTTTAAAAAATTGTTTTTGTTGATCAATTAAATTGTTATCAAAGAAACACAGAAAATATATTATTATTTATTTTAAAATATTTTTTATGAAACAAATAGAGCTTAACTTTGAAGTTCGAATAATCTTCCCAAATTTTGAGAAAAGAAAAACTAATAAAAAAATTTTTAACATGAAAAAGCCAATAAAATTTTATGCTAGAATATGTGTTTGAATATCAAAATTTTAAAGAGTACTCTAATGACATTAGTTAATGAAACTCATACTTAAATATCAACACCCTTTGCATCCGAACTGAATTTGAGTACATGGTTTTACTTTTTATTTTTGACATAAATTTTCGAATTCAACTCATTAAACAAGGTAAATAATTAATTATTGAGTCAAATCATATATATATATATATTTATTACAATATACATAATTACTAGTAACTCCTGATGCGATGTGGACAATTTTTTTTCAATAAGTAAAATAATTCTTAGAATTTTTTATTATGATGACACATAAGATATTTATTAATTTAAGATTATTTATAAAAAATATATATTTTAAAAATTATTAAATTATCTAAAATTTTAAAATTTAATAAACAATTATTTTAAATTTTAATAAAATACCAAAACAACTTCAAGAAAGTTTCTTTTATACATCACCTTATATTAATTTAAAACTAAATTTAAAGTAATTTATCTTTTTCAATTTATCTGCAATTAACATAAATACTTAAATTTATCACAACTTTTAAAAGTATTATTTAATATCTTTAATATTTTTATAAATAATCATTATATTATCTTTAGCTTTTAAATGTTATTCACAAAGGAAATGTGAAAAAATATATATAAATACCAAATCAACTTCAGAAAAGTTTCTCTTCTATATCAAGTTTCTCTTGTATATCACTCTATCTCAATTTAAAATCAATTTTAAATTAATTTATTTTTTTTAATTTATCTGTAATTAACATAAATATTTAAATTTATCACAACTTTTAAAAAGATTATTTAATATCTTTAATTTTTTATAAAATAATCATTATATTATCTTCAAATTTTAAATATATTTCACACAGAAAATGTGAAATATATATATATATAAAAATACCAGAACAACTTCAATAAAGCCCTCATTGTTGGTAGTTCTTAGTTATATAGCTTTCCCAATATCTCACTAAACTAAACATATTTTTTCCTACTATTAATTTAGTTTCTCTTTTTATTAGTCTATACTTACTACAGGAATTAACATGCTTTTTTTAATGATAGATATTGTTTCAATAAACATAATATTCACTCCATCAGGTAAGAGGTAGTATTTCACTAAACATAATATTTACTCAATTAGGTAAGATTTTTTTTTTCAAATCAACTGTAATATTTTTTTTATAAACTACAAAAACACACATAGTCTTATATTTTTAACGGTATGGTCTACAGATCTTTTATTTTTTCATGAATTCTTCACTCAATCAGGTAATATATTTTATCTTTTAATTGATTATTTATTCAATATTCTTCATTTGTATAAAAAAATGATGCTATGACTAATTAATATAATAGAGTTATGTGCCATAAACAAAAATTTATATACTAGTTACACATTCAAAGAGTGAATAATTTTTTAACTCATATCCCAATTATGAAACATATAACATAATTTTAAATCAGGAGATTATTTTTCATAAAAAAATAAAATTGAAAAGAAATAATTTAAGGATAATCTCAACAGTAGTATTAATTTCAAGTTTATTTATATCTTAACTTAAAAAAATCTCAGAATTATAAAAGATTTCATCAAGATTCTTAAAAAATCATTTATGAATCTTATTATAACTCTACAATTATGAAACAAAAAATTCATTATAACCTTCAACAGAATTTTAAAATGAAAACCTTATTTTTATTATGTTTGATATTTTAATTACATTATTTATATGTTACATATATTTTGAATATGTAAATAATTCAATAATATTAATTTATATTTTTATTTAAATTTAAATAAAATAAAAATAATCCGTGCATTGCACGGGTAGCTAACCAGTATATAATATAGAAATATACACATCCATTTTATGGGTAGAAGAAAAAGAAATTATGGGAAAAATATTTTGTAAGAGAAAAAAAGTTAGATATGGATTGTTTTTCTTAAGGAAATGGATAAATTTTTAAAAAATATTAATATAAAAATAAAAATCTTAATACCCTTATTTTTTATGTTATTATTTTTTATTTTTTTAATTCAGTTTTTGTTTAAGTAAATCATGACAACTCAAATACTTTAATATTAGAAAAAATAATACATAAATTTAATATATGGAATCATGAGTTAGTATTAATTTAACCAACAATCATGAGATTTATTATTAAAATATTGTACTATTAATTTTAGTTATTAGAGTTTAAATATTGAAAATTTTAAATTAGTATTAGATTTAGAATGTAGAATTTACAACATGAGCTAAACAACTATATTTAAGTTTAATAGAATTAGACCCACATTTTATTAGGGGATAATTTTTTATTTTTTAAAATTATGTTTTAAATATAAATAAGTAAAATTTTTATGCCAGTTCTAATTGATGACAACGTATATACAAATATAAGTGCACGTATTTTTTAATATAAATTATACCTTAATTATATATAAATGCAATTTTTGTTAAATTAAAGTACAAATAATATATTTATTAATATAATACATATATATAAATATAAATTAAATAAATAATTAAATATATTATTTTATATATTTCAAGGAAAGTCGAGGCACAACACCTAAAAACCAATCCTGACTTGACACAATTTGTTCAAAAAAATAAAAAATAACCCAATCTTTATATAAAAAAATCACATTGGTAAGATCATGACGAAACGAAAATCCATCAGATATAAGTTGTTTGTCATCTCTACATCCATTGATTGTTTTTCTTTATAAATTTTATCTAATAAATAAAATAAAAAAAACAAAAAAAGCTAAATGGGATGGCATGTAAATTTATGAAATTAATGTATTAAATAATTTTTTATAATATATATAAAAATAAATAAATAATAAAAAATATATTTTCATATATACAAAAACCAAGGCAAAATGTTCAAAACTTTATTGTGATCTAAGCTCAATTTAAAATAAATTCAACCCAATTATCCTAAATTAAAAAAAAGTACACTAATTGTATTGAGATGAATCGAAATCCATCGAATATGAATTATTTTGTCATCTTTATCTTAATTGAATTTTTTATTACAAAATTTATCTAATAAAAAGTAAAAGTAAAAAGTTCAAAAAAAAAAAAGGAAAACAAAAAAAGTAAAAGCTTTAAAAAGTAAAGAAATGTTCAAATTATGTAACATATATATGTACTTTAGTTAAATTGTGAAATTAGTTCCTCTATTTTAATGTATTTAAATTTGATACCTATACTTTATTTAATTATTGAATTTAATCAAATTGTTAACGGTTCAAACTTTTTTCATTAAAATTGATGACATAACATTTTAATTTTTCTAACATGGTATTTTTACTTATGTGATCGTTGACTTTGCTAACGTTTATATTTCATGTGATCAAAGATGATGATGTAGCAAAATTTTTTGACATGTCATTATTTTTTTCACGCCATTTTTTTCTTAAATTATACAAATTTTTCCTATACTTTGGTTAAATGGTGGAATTAGTCATTTTATCTTAATATGTATTCATTTTTTATCCTTATATGTCAATTAATTATCGAATTTAAAATTTGATCTAAAATAAGTAAAATAAAACTAAAATAAAAGACAAAAAAAACTTTTCAATACAAATAGGCTGAGTTGTAAACAGAGTTAATGTATAGGTCAACACAACAGTTACTACAAACCGGTCTTATAAAACGATGTTATTTCAACCTGTTATAAAAACAAAAAAATACATTTTTTTTTAATTTTCTTTTTTTTTTCTCATCTCTCATCCTCGTTTTTCTCTTACTTCTTTTTATAAGTTTTATTCAATAAACTTATATTTTAATGAGATTTCTAGAAACTAGTGATTGAAAAATTCAATGATTGTAGAAAAAATTTATCCAAAAATCGATCATCGACACCATCATTTTGTATCATTATCTAAAGTAAAACTATGCATAATGCCTTAAAAATTCTAAACCTGAAACCTCAAAAAAAAAATTTCTATTTGTTTTTGTCAGTTGCCTTTTTTTTTTTTTTTGTTGTGTTATCTTGTCCATTACTATTGATCCAAAAATCGATCATCGACACCATCATTTTGTATCAGTATCTAAAGTAAAACTATGCATAATGCCTTAAAAATTCTAAACCTGAAACCTTAAAAAAAAAAATTTTCTATTTGTTTTTGTCAGTTACCTTTTTTTTTTTTTGTTGTGTTATCTTGTCCATTACTATTGAATTCTCAAAAATTTTTTAAATCAATCTTTCTAAAAAATTTTTATATTTTACTTTTTTTTCAATTTTTGATTTTTTTTTGCTTTTTTTTACTTTAACTTCTTAACTATCATTAACTAAACAATAAAAATAAATAAATAAATAAAATACTTTTGGGTTTTAAATTTGAGCTTAATCCAATTTCACAATTAAATCCAATTGATCCAAAAACGATTTTAAAACCCAATTTGAGATGAAAGACAAAACCCATTTAATATTGAAATTTTTTTTGTGGAAAAAATAGAATGTCCACAATTGTTTTTTATTGTTGATTGTATATCTCAGTTTGTTGATATGGTTTTTTTTATCTAACTTTTATGCTTCTATCATTTTACAATTTTTTTATCTATTTTTTATTTTTTATTTTTTATATTTCAAAAATATTAAAAATAAAAATTAACAAAAAATGAAAAAAACAAATAAATAAAATTTAGTTTGTGTTGGGCTTATAATCTAATTTGAGATAAACTCAATTTTTTAAATTAAATCCAATTAATAATTCAAATATAAAAAAGTGTCACAGTCGAATTAATAATTTATATTTTTATATGTTATTTAATGTCAAATCTTAAATTTGATAATTAATTAATGAATATGGATTAAATTTGAACACATATTAAGGTAGAAGAACTAATTCTATCATTTAACTAAAGTATAAAGATGAGCTGCACAATTCAAGAAAAGTTTGCATGAAAAAATGATGACATTTCAAAAAATTTTGCCACATTATCATCTCTGACCATGTGAACTTTATACATTAATAAAGTCAATGGCTACGTAAGTAAAAATGCCACGTAAAAAAAAATACAACATCATCAATTTTAACAAAAAAAGTTTGAACAGTTAACAATTTAACTAAATTCGACAATTAAATGAAGTGTATGAATTCAATTTGAACACATTAAGATAGTGAGATAAATTTTACAATTTAACTAAAGTACATATATTTGTTATATAATTTAACCTAAAGAAAATGAAAAAAAAAAGTCCCATGTGCACACGTAAAACGGGACAAAACATATTAAATTCGTTTTCAATCCAACCCCATTTAAAAAATGCATTAATCTAATTTCAATTATAAAAAAAAAAATACTTATGCTGGATCGATGCTAATTATAAACAATTAAATACAAATTGTTTCATCATTACTTCCATTAAATTTTTTTATAAATTTTATCTAATAAAAATAAATAAAATAAATAAAAAGTAAAAAAAACACAAAAAAAGATGGCACATGAACATTTCCAACTTTTCTTAATATTCTCTACAAAATTAATTGTATTGATTAATATTGATATCTTCATTGCTGGTCGTTGTCGTGTCACGGTATAATATCTTATTTTAAGGGATCTCTCTTTTATCGTTGAAGGAATAATCCTTTCTTTAGAAATAAAACATAAAAACAGTAAAAGATGCCTATATTTATCTTTAAAGGACGTTTTTTTATCGTCGTTGTATGGTTGTCTTTGTTTAAAGAATGAGTAGAATATCCATCCAAGCTTTGATGTAGCAAAAAGTACACTTTCAAATTTCTACCAATATAAAAAGAATAGATGGTCTTTTCTATTAAGAAATCAATATGCACACATAGCACCTACACATAAAATAGTAAGCTCAAATTAAGAATAAGAACACATAAATATATTTATTTCGATCTAACTCAAAATGACTTACTCTAAACCCAATCCATTAACAAATAAATCTTTACAATTGTGAAACTTTTAGAATGAAAAAAATCATAAAAAACTCTTTACTCAAAACTTAACCCAAAATCCAATAACACCATTTTAATAACTACTCATTTAGCTATTCTTTTAATGTCTAACCATATAGAATTATTAAATTAAAATTAAAACATCTTATTTATAAGTTGAAACCATTATAACTTTACTAAATTCTTGATATATGATACAATATAAACTTAAACTCTTAAAACTTTACTTAACTTTTGATATAGGATTATGAGATTCAAAACAAATCCCAACAAATCTTCTTTTAACTTGAATTTTCAAACACTTCAATGGTATCTGCAAAGCTAACATGCTTACCTTTTTATTTTCTTTTATCACAGAAATTTCAGCATTTGGATCCATCAAGCATGTATAAGTAATTTTTTATCATATTCTCTTGAAGAATCACATTACCATTTTTATACACTTTCAACCAATCATTATTACCATAATATGTGTACTTTCAAGAAATTAACTCACCAAAAGTAATCAAATTGTAGCTACAACTTGGTACATACCTTACATGATGAAATGTCCTAATAACATCATCGTGAGATTTAAGGTAAACACTCCCAATGCCTTGAATATGCACATTTTTATTGTTGGCAACCACAATATCCCTATACTTTTTTTTCTCTTTCAACTCTATAAAGTAACTCCTATCATTACAGATATGAACTGTAGTAGTTAAATCTAAAACTCAACTTTTATCACTTTTTCAAAGTCTGAATCCTATACACAAAGGTCTTTAAAACAACATAACTATCATTAGACACAACAGTAGCAGTATCACTCTTTTTTTCATCCGATTTTTTCTCATTATTTATCATTTTGAAAGTAGTTATATCCTTTCTTAGCTTCTTGTAACGTATTTGGATATGTTCGTTTTCACTACAGTAATAACATTTTATATCACTGTAATCTCCGTCTTTAACTTAGATCTTTTTCTTTATCGATCAACCCCTTTTTGAGTCTTCTATTGATAAAAACCATCTACAGCTAGTGTACTCCCTTCAGGTGATGAGTTCTGTGTTTCTATAAACATTTTATTCTCACACAACAAGGCGGTTACATCATTCAAATTCAAAGTAGATCTACTCACTAACAAAGTCTACACTAAAGGTCTATAGAACTTGTGTAAAGATGATAACAAAATTAAAGCATTCTCTTCATCTTCTAACTTATTAATAGAAATCATCAGCAATTGAGAAACCAATCTATTAAACTTATTCATATTATTATAAAGACTCATACATTTTTTTATCTTCAGAGAATACAAATCCATCTTCAAACATAATCTATTAGTTAATGACTTCGATGCATAAATACAATCAAACTTATTCCACAAACTCTTTTAAGTACTATCAGTCAATACATTATACTTTACCTCTAGGGCTAGTGCTAACCTAATAGTACTAACAGTTTTCTTTTAAAGTTTATTCCAATTACTGTCATATATTTTCTCAGGCTTATTACTCTATAATACCTGATCCAACACTTATTGTACTAACAAATCTTGAATTATACTTTGGATCTTTTGGGCCTGCTTTGACTCTTTTCGAACCTCGTTCTGATATCACTTATTGAAAAATCAACACGCACAATGTTGGTAAATTAACACACACACAGCACTCACACAAAAACTAATAAGCTCAAATTAAGAATAAAAATATACAAATATATTTGTTTTAGTATAATTCAAAATAATCTACTCCAAACCCAATCCACTAACAAATAAATTTTTACAATTGTGAGACTTTTGGAATGAAAAAAATCATTATAAACTCTTTACTCAAAACTAACCCAAAACCCAATAGCACCATTTTAATAACCTACTCACTTAGCTATTTTTTTGGTGTATAATTATTTAGAATTACCAAACTAAAATCAAAATATTTTATTTATAAGGATGAAACTATTATAATTTTACTAAACTCTTGATGTGGATACAAGATAAATTCAAACTCTTATAACTTCACTTAACTTTCAATATAAAATTATGAAATTCAAACCAAATCTTAACATTTTCATTTCAATAACTTAATAACTATGCATATCAATATCATCCATCCAATTAAGTTGAAATGATGCAACACGTCAAGATAGAGAGACGAGAAGAAGGTATCATTGTTAATATCGTAAAAGTTTGCCTTCATGGAGTATGAAACAATTCAAGGCAAAATTTCATTTTAAAATAAATTTAATTATTTTTTTCTTTTGATGTTATGAATTTTTTATCATAATATTATTTTGATTACATGAATTAATTAAATTAAATTTTTTATTCAAAATAAATTTCATTATTCATTATGTACAAAATAAAGTTAAGATGGCTTAAAGCTTTATTTTATATTTTTGGTTTAAGTAAAATAGAGAAAACACATCTTTGAGACTTTTACCTGGTGCAACGGCATGTACAAATTAAAACAGAAGGGAAAATGTATTTTTTTGCTGCTGTCACTTGGGGAAAATAAAAAGAACAGGAATTCTAATCGGCAATCTCACCTATATTTTTTTTGCTGATAAGATCTTCATCATGGATAAACATAAGACTCTTTTCAATTACTTTCTCAAGAAATGGTTCAATCCTGTCCCCTTCTTCGAGCCCCAACCGCTCTTTCCACCAGCCTGAACCCTTTTGCAACCATGGGAGTGAGTAGTCAAAGTCGTCATCATCTACAAGCAGTGTATTTCGCAAAGTCAGCTTTCTCCCTTGCTCAGTCCAATTATTACCTTTCACAGGCAATAAAATTCCCTTAAAGAAGATCTCATCTGCAGATATATTTTGCTCTTTGGACATCTCATGCTACTTGGAATTGTTACCTAGCAATTAATAATAATGTGGGTAAACTCTTTTTCCTCCTAAAAATAACTTTTCATTTATTTAAAGGCTTATTAAGCAATGGATAAGCTGGAAAAGCTCATATATAGACCCTAGTGTAGTAGTGTGTTTCTCATTAGTTTGGGTTTTGGCTTTTTATTTTTTTAAAAATAAAGGATATCACAATCAGATAATATAAAAAGCTAATTATGCAATGAATGTGCCCTCTGTTTTCTTGATCTACCTGCCAAGATTTTTGTTTTAATTTTCATGCTTGGAAATGGAAGGAAATGCATAAATGAATGGCACATTTGATCGGTATTTTAATTTAGCCTTCTGTTTGACTATCAATAATTCCCCCCAATTGACATTCACATGGTTCATTTCATTCATTTTCATCGAAATGGAATTTTTGCATTGAATCCCCAAACAAAAATTCGACAAATGTTCAATTCTCATTTGGATAGTGAGGGATACTTGAGAGTGAGAAACGCCGTATTAGCTAGAGACAATGTGCAACCAACTGCCAACTTCGTCTCATTGGCAGCGTGTCGCTTTCTTATTTAGGTGCTTTGAATGTTAAGCAGATTACGGTAATTACTCCTTCTGTTTATTATTATACAATAATAAAACACGAAGTGTACTTGATCCAAGTCAAAATGCCAGATCATGTATAATAAGACAACTTTTCATTAATAAGAAGAAGAAGACAAAAAAAGTTGAAGAGAGAGACAATGTGATTGAAAATCTCAACAGGAAATGCATTTTATTTACAGGCTGCTTTTTTGCTCGCCCAACTATATCCGATAATATCGAATCAGCAATACAATTCTCTTTCCTCCAACGGTCATAAGTCAAAGCAATCAACTAAGCTAAAAACTAAATGGGCATGCCTAAAAGTAAATAAAATTTTTATACAATTCTTCCTTCCCGTTGGACTGTCAACTGTGTTTTTCTTCCGATTTCTGTGGATGAAAGAAAAAGGAAGACCGAAAAGAAGAGAGGTTTTCCGAAAAGAGATACTAGGGTCTTGGTTAATTAGGGTTGGGTCTGGTTCATAAACCCGAGCTGCCGAGTTGGGTGATGGTGTGATACACGGAAGTATCTTTTTATATCAATAAGTTTATATATAATATAATTTTTTTAAAATTATAAGATAAGATTTTATATATAAAAATAACTTAAAATTTATATATTTAGAGTTATTTAATGTAAATATATAATAAAATAAAATATCTGCTTTAAACATAACATAAACCTTAAGTGTTTTAACATATAAAATGAAATTAAAATTAAAATATTCAAATTGACATTTAATACCTTATAGTCAAGTTGCACAAAAAAATTAATATATATATAAAGAAGGATAGGCCTAAAAACATAAATTATGTCATAAGTATAGAAAATATGAAAAAAAAAAAAAAGATTAAATTTTAGAATAATTTTACTATTTGAGATTTTTTTTTTCTAAAATTGAGAATTTGGGAGAACTAATCTCAACTTATATGCGAGAAACAACGTGGATAATTTTTCAAGTCGAACATTATTAAGTTTTTTTTTTTTTTAATTAAACCCGTATTCAATAATATTTAATGTTAAAAAAGCAAACAAAACGTCGTGAATACAATAAATTTAAAAGAGATATAAGCTATTAAAAATAAATATGATTAATTTAAGTAAAATTAAATTAAATTAAAAATTAAAATCAATTAAGAGGTTTAATCTATTAAAAGTAAATGTAATTACTTTCATTAGAATCAAATTAATTAAGAATTAAAATTAATTGATAAAGAAATGTGAGCTATTAAATATTAATACAATTAATTTGGTGAATCAAATCTTATTATCTCAAATTTTAATGGATACATGATAATTATTCAAGGCTATCTACATATGAAAAAATTATACTATCACATAGGGTAATTATCTTGTTTGCCAAAGACTTTGATTTTTATATATTTATTAGTTTTAAACTCATGCTATGGAAGCAAAATAATATAATTTTCAATACATTATGGAAGCAAAATTTTGATTTCTATCAAATATTTTAAAATATTATGTAATTTCAATACATTAGGGTCAAGAAAATTGTTATTTTTTCAATTCAAAAAATTAATTGTCAAATATTACTTATTTAAAAATTTAAATTTTTATATTTCTACTATGCATAGGGCAAATGTATCTATAATAATTTAAAATTTATTTTTATTTTGTAATATAATATTATTTCAAATTTTAATATAAATACAATTTTAGAAAACAATTTAAATTTTATTTTCATTATTATAAAATATATTGACACTGGTTGATAAAAAGCTTAAGTCACCTTAAATAATTTTTATCATTATTTTATTTACAATGTAATAGATAACTTTGATTTAATTATTAAAAAAAAAACTATAAAAGTGCAAAACAAAAAAGTGTGATATAGATTTTTTTCTTGATTAAAAAAATAATTTCATTCATAAATCAGAATATTACAGAACTTAAGAATTTCACCAAAGAAAACTCCAATATATAAATTAAAAAAAAAAAAAAAAAACTATAACAACACCTAATAATACACACAATTTAATTTCTCAAAAAAAAAAAAATCTAATCGCTTTGGAGTCTATTGTCATCAGACATAAAATAATTTTATTTTTTGCACTTCCATTTTTATTAAAGAATCAGCAATATAATTTGTTACTTTACTTATCCGAAGGCATAGGCAAAATTAATAATTCCAATTTTGCTTATAACAATTAAAACCTCCTTACTTCTTTCAAAGTCATGAATCTATGTTGAATATATAGAATATAATTGTCACTTTAAATTGAATATCATATATATTTACCTAATTTTAAGAAGACATAAAAGTAATTAATTAAATAAAATTACATGTTTAAAAAAATCAATATGGAAATAAAATTTGATATTAATTGTAAGACTTTTTTGTAATATTAATATATTAAAATTAAAACTTAATTGTACATATATTTTCTTCGAATTGATGAATGACTTATATTAATATATATATAATATTTTGAAGGAGTTGAACTTACATTAAAACCAAACCATTAGCATTTTTATTTTCACATTATGAGTGTTTTTATGACATCTTAAAATGTTTATCTATCTAAAAAAGAAATTGAATCAAGAATGTTTATTTAAAAAAATAAAATAAAAAGACTATAGCAAATTGGATATAAGAGTTTTAATAATATATATTTTTTAGTTTTTTCAAAATTTTAGGACTTGTAAATGAAACAAGTGATAAATTTCACAAATTTGAGAAATTTGTTATTTTTTATAAGATTAGTAAAACTTATAAACTAAAACCCCTTTTATCATCTAAAGCTTCATACACTATAAACTTAGAAAATAAGTTTTTCCATTTTCAATTGAAATCAAGACACATTTAGTCAGATCATAATCAACTACATCATTTTAGGTCGACTTAGTTTACAATACAATATTTGAGAATACTTATAATTTAGCTCTCGACCAATGCATAGCTGCCTAGCATGATAGTATTCAGGTTAATCAATCATCATTGACATCTGATTAAAAAACCTTACAAATTAATATAATCTTATCGAATAACCTCTAAAAATAAAACAAAATCATTAAGTCTCTATTAATTAATACATCGTTGAAGAAAAGAATTTTCTAGTAATATTACATTCAACATATATATATAAAAATATCAAAGATTCACTTTTAAATTATAAATTAGAAAATAAAAAATGCTAAAATATATAGTTGATAAAATTACTATTCTAAAAATAAAACATAACAATTGCACAAACAAAAAATATGAGTAAAACTTTAATAAACTTACAAAAAAAAAATAGCAAGTAAGGCTACAAAGTAAATTTCTTATAAGATAATGAGACAAAATTATAATAAAACAAAGTTGAAAAATAATCAAATTTGATTCGTTTAATATTCTTTTTGAAAGAACATTTGTAGTTATATTGCTATCAAACAACATTATCATAAATGTATTAAAATTTATTATTATTAAATGTATAATATAATAAGTAATAAAAGATATTGAATTAATGCAGTTTTTCCTCAAAATTACAAAATCTGAATTCTTAGTTAATCTAATATCTTTTTAAGAAAAAAAAACAAATCTTCCTTAATTTAAGGGTATTATTATTTTCAAATGTAATTAATTAGTTTAAAAATTAAATCAATTAATAGTTAAAATTAATTTAGAGAGAAATTTAAGTTATTAAAAATAAATACAATTAATTTGGTTAAAATCAAAATTAAATTAAATCAAATTGAAAACATTAAGAAATGGATACATGGTAATTATTTAAGGCTATCCACATGTCAAAAACTTAAACTACCCACATATGACAATTATCCTTTTTACCAAAATTTTTGGCTTTTATGTATTTATATAAGATTTATATAAGATGAGATCTAGTACCGGCCACAGATGGCTTTTTATTTATTTATTTTGATTTTTTTACTTTTTAAAAATAAAATAAAAAATACAAAAAAAATTAATGAAAATCTTGATTTTTCTATTTTTCTTATTAATTTTTCTTAATTTTTTAAAATTATTTTTCATAAAAAATTACAAAAAAAGAAAGAAAAAAAGAAAAAATAAAAATAACTGAGATTTTTTTCATTTTCTCGTTTTAACTTTCCTTTAATTTTGTGTAAATAAATAATTTTAATGGAAATATATAAAAATAAATAAAATATAAAATATCATTAATCAAGAATAAATAATCACGATTGAGTTATCATCAATAATAATAATAATAATAATAATTAAATTTGTTCTCGTGACAATTTCAATTAAAGTGTTCAATTGATTGTTAAAGAAATAAAAGATCAAAATATTAGTTTTGAATTATAATAAAAATATTTAATAATAAATAGAAATATAAAAATATAATATAAAAGTTATATATAAAAATAGAAATATAAAAATATAAAAAATCATAATTATTTTATTAAAATTAAAAATTTTGTATTATTCTTATTTTTCTTCATTTTCACCAAAAAAATATAATATAAGATAAATTGAAAATATCATACAATTGGTCAAATAATTAAAAAATCACAATACTCTTAATATAGCACCAAAATTTAATAATAAAAACAATAATCCTAACATATTAATATTATATTTAAATTATTAATATCTTATATATTTCATGTGCATTAAATTTTTTTATTATTTTTACGTTAAAATAATAAATATATTAAAAATAAAAAAAAATTGACTAAAATTATCGATTTGTTACTAGTAATTTTTTCGACAATTTACATCAGTATAAAAGAAGATAATTGATAAAAGAAAATAAAATAAAATTTTGAAAATGTATAAAGTATGTATTATATAACAGAATTTCGGTTTTGATATATAGAAGAAAAGTAATTTTTTTTCATTCATCAATTTAATGAAAAAGTTTATTAAAATGTCAAGTGAAGATTCTCACTAATTAAAAAGATAATCACACTGTAACTATGTCAAGCTCTAATTACAATATTATAATTTTAAAATTACAAATGACTAAATAATTGCATTAATGTTAAATTAACACTTAAAAACCTTGATTTGTTGAGGATGATAATACTATCAAAATTCATAAGTATCGCCTTCATCTTAAATCATCAATTAAACCTATTTTTTGCAAAAAAAAAATAAAAATGGTACAAAGATTAGTTAAAAGGATTAAAATAAGTTCATATATAATCCAATAATCTAGTTGTTGGTAAGGGGGCCATGAGTGAAACGTGATTGTGGACAAGAGACTCAGTCTACTTGTAAAAAATCAATCTAGATAACAATGTGCAACCCCCGGATTTTCTGTTTCTTTGTTGACTTTAATTTGACTTGGGTTAAGCAAAACCAGCCAAACTAAAAATGCTGAAATTTGCAAGTTGGGGTTTTAGTTGAATCCTTCTTCTGATAACAACTAGTAAGTCTGATATTTTTATCATCCAACAACTGTATATTTCCCATTTGGCTTTCTTTTTTTTTTTTTTTTTTTGACGCAAATTGTTAGTAGGCATTGACCCAAAATAAATGATGATTAGGACTGCTTTGCTGTTGTATTTATCAGATAAACTTTGTTTAATGTTGCATAAGAGCACAATGACTCCGTGCTCTTTCATGAATCCAGATTTTCTTACTAACCAAACAAACTTTAACACTTAAATCCTTTAAATTTATTAGGCTGTATCTATCTTTCACTATTTTAAAAATCTATTTAAGTGAACCGAGGCATAAAAAACTCTTTTTAACGACTTAGACTTGCGAAACCCAAATCCTTTTTTTTTTCTGACAAATTTTTTGCTCTTTATCTTTTGTCCAAAACCCAAATTTGCGATTTTGTTTGTCAATTTCAACCACGCGTTCGAATCATAGTTTTTTCAACCAATTACAAAGTCAAAGAAACAAGATGGGCTTTAGAAGAAAGAGAAAAGTTGTCATTTTCAGTGCTACATCTTGGCCATTTGTTTGCGATTAAGAAAAGCCCCAGTCGATATTAAATTCCACAAGTCTTGGTCAGTTTTAAATAATGTTGATGGTCTTCTTCCAACCAACTTCCATCGAAGTTGCATCGAACGCGGACAAAAACACATGCTCAAGTCATCACCTAATTTTAATGTAAAGAGTTGTGGAAAGGAGAGAGATACCATGCAACTTCCTACTTCCTAGAATTTAAAAGCCATTGCAGAACCATGATATTCACAGCAGCCAGCTTCATCTGATCTTTAACCACTTGACTGTTTCCACACAAGACAAATTTCCGCCGGTATTATATATATTAGAACTTGTAGCTGACATTAAGGGTAAACCCAAATTGAATCCTACAACATGTATCCTACGGTGCAAGATCCTCCGAGCTATTCAGCTGACAGCCATATGGTTCCTATCCCAGCTTCAGGAGTTCCGAACCCTAGCCCTACACAGCCTTATCCTGTTCACCATCCATATATTTCCAACAGCTTTCATCGGGCACCCACTGCTCCTGTACCTGGACAGTGGACTTCTGGTCTTTGCCATTGTTTCGATGACCCTGTAAACTGTAAGCAGATGAATACTTATTAGCTTGCTTGATCATTATGTATTTCAGCTGAACCCTTGAATTGTTTTGTCTTTTTTAAATTTATCAGGTGCGATTACTTGCGTCTGTCCTTGCATCACTTTTGGACAGATTACTGAGATCGTGAACAGAGGATCGAAATGTAATTAGTTTACGTATTGAAAGATTTTTAACTTGATGATATCTTTTCAATTAGTTTAAAATTATATTTTTGTTGGCTATCGGGTGTTTTGCAGCTTGTGTTTCGAGGGGTTTTCTGTATGGCCTGCTGTCTTTAACTGGTTTTGCATGTTTTTATTCATGCTTCTATCGCTCAAAACTAAGGGGCCAGTACGATTTACCGGAGGAACCTTGTACCGACTGCTTGGTTCACTTCTGCTGCGCCGCATGTGCTCTCTGTCAAGAATACAGAGAGCTCAAGAATCGTGGATTTGACATGGGGATAGGTAAACAATATTTTCAGTCATGATCATGTGTACAACAATTTCTCTTTCTAGCTTATTGGTAGTGACTAGTGCGTTGTCTCCCCTCCCTTTGCTGTCAAAACTGAAATTTTCCGATGCATCAAATAAATCCTTATTCCAGTTAGAGCAGAAATCCTTCTCCGACGTCTTATCATCTAATCATAAAATCAACCCATATTATTATATACCTTAGTTAATAATTATATTTGGATTTGTCTGGACCAGAGTGAAACAGAAAACCACCCATGTTGTCGACTTCAAACTTGGTAGTTTTTTTAATATGTTTTTTTTTGGTTGTTTGAAAATGAAGGTTGGGAAGCTAACATGGACAGACAAAAGCGTGGTGTTACTGTGGCTCCGATAGTGATCCCGGGAATGGCAACATGATATCTTTCATAGTCTGATCGCTGGCACTGGCTCTGTTCTACTCTGCTGCTTCTTCTGCCTCTGTCTGTGTGCTTGTGCTTGTGCTTGTGATGTCATGCGCTGTTGTGCATATGCTACCGGTATTTGCTTCATGTTTGCTGTGTATTCTTAAATTATCCAAATGATATTTGCAGCAGAAAAATCAAAAAGAGAAAGAAATACGCATTGATACAAAATGGTTACCTCAAAATTACTTTCTGAAACGCTTCTCCAAGTCTTGCAAAACTAAATCATGACTTGCTCTATCAAATTTCTTTTAATTTATTTGTCAATATTGTGACATTTAAGCTGTAAGCATGACTTGCTTACAATTGTATTTGGATGAAGATTTTTAAATTGGAACCAAGCTCGAACTGTAATTAGAGAAAAAGTTATATAAAATTATATAGGTAGAGTTGGTAAAGTTTTTTATTATAAATAAGTAAATATAAATAAAATTAAAAAATCTCATTACATAGATAAAACATGTAAAATTTTAAAAAAAATTTAACAAATTTTAATATATTTATTAAGTAGATATTTTTAATAAAAATATCGATAAAATTTTTATTATTAAATAAATAACAATCAAATTTGAATTATAAATAATATTTTTAAAATTTTCTTTTATATATTATTAATTTTTTCATTAAACTTTATTCGGTTCGAAGTTTTTATTAAAATTTTTATTTATATATATCTAATAAAAAACTTTACAAACTTTATTTATTAAACTTTATGTAAGTTTTATCCCACTTAATTAAGCCTAAACAACAAGCTCAGGTTGTTGACTTGACTTTAACCCACTAAGATGCTTATAAATAAACTATAATTTCTTACATTTGGCCAAAAAAAACAATAGTTTTTTACAAGTTACAAATTGTAAAGTCGAAGTACAAGTTTTAAAATTTTCCAAGTTAAAAAAACCAGCTTTTTTTTTTTGCTTATTCTATAACATAACTTTCATCAAATGCTGAAAAAAAATATTTTGTCGAAACTATTTTTATATTTTATGATTAAACTTTTAAAAATTTAATCATAAAATAAGACTCACATCATGATGTAAGTCTCTCCACCACCCAAGCAACGGGCTCATAATCACGGGTTCAACAAATAATAATCCTTGGTTATGTATGCCTTACGCCTTAAATTAAAGGTCCATCGTTGCGTTAGTTTTTGCACGGAAATGGAGCCAAATGGATAGTGAGCTGTCGAATCCGACACCCAGACTGTCCCAGGACCATATTAACCACCCAAAAAATAAAATAGGCCACAAACCACCTGGTCCCTTCACCACATTGCTCCTCTCATCGAGGGTTTATTAGGCTTATTAGCATATGTTTGGATGCAATTGCATCTCCGGTGAAATACATTTAAATTAATTAAAGATGTATTTAAATTTTAATCACTATTAATTGAATTTAAGATGATGTTTTAGGTATAAAATTATTAATGGGATATGATATTAATTATTTTATATCATATTTAATTTATATTTAAAGATAAAGATAAAGATTATAATAACGATTAATATTTTTTTTTATAAAATTATTCAATTTTTTTAAATAAAAAAATTATTTTTTATTTATAAAATTAAACTTACATATTTAATTATATTTTAAAAATTATATTAATAATTTAAATTATATAAATTATGAAAAATGATAAATTTGATAAATAAATAAATTATTTTATCATAATATTTTTATATATAAAATATAAAATAAAATAAAATAATTTAATTTAATATTATTTATAATATTATCTTATTCTATTTTATTATAATTTTATATATTAAATATAATTTAAATATCAATGTAGACACCTAATTGGGTCCGGCCCAGATCAATTGGGCCTGGCCCAAATGGGTAGGGCCCAATTCAATTTATCCTGTATTATTTTGTATTTTATGTATTTTATTATTATGTATATATTTATTTATTTATTTATTTTTTATTAGATTAGATTTATATGTATATAGTTATATATTTATTATTTTTTTTTTATCTGTTCTGATTTTTCCTGATTATCAGATATTTTTTTTATAATATCTTTTGATTTATCTTTTCTAATTATCTAGTATTTTTTATTTATTTTGATTTTAATTTTGGAGGGCTGAGATTGAAGGCTGAAGAATCCCATTGGAAATGGGAATTCAATCAGAAGAGTCCAGTGGGATTCAAAGATTGAATTCCCGTCCAAGGAGGAATTGGGATTGATCAGGAACTCCTGATCAATCCCTATAAAAGGGACTCTGGAACAGAATGCAGGACACACAGAAAACAGTAAGCAAAGCTACTGATTTGAGAGAAAAGGAGGCGTATAGGAAGCTAGGAAAAGTTTAGGAGTGTTCTGGGAGTGAGAAAAAATTTTTAGAGATTTTTTGGCGAAAATATTTTCTGGAAATTTCCAGAATCCGGCGAAATTTGAATTTTCCGGCAACAATTCCGGTGAACATTGAAGTTTCCGGCGACCAGTCCAGTTTCCGACGAAGAATCCCAGAAACCGGCAATCTTTCGGCCAACTTCCGGCGAAATTTCCAGATTCCGACGAAAATTTCCAGAATCCGGCACCGGTGTTCTTCAGTTTCTAGAGAGAAGGGAGAGAAAAAAGAAGAAGAGAGAGAGAGGGAGAGGAGCGTTCTGCCGAAAAACGGAGGAAGGTGCCTTTTATACCCTCCCAAAACGACGTCGTTTTGGCCTTAAGTAACCTAGAGGATCCGCGCGTTTTGCCGAACCCGACCCGACCCGGGCGTCGACCCGCTTTCTGACCCGCGCGTGCCAGCCCCCCTCCGAGCCGAGCCGAGCCGAGCCGAGCCGCCAAGCCGCTCCCCCGAGCCGTTTTCTCTTCCTTGAGCCGAGCCGAGCCGAGCCGCGATCCGAGCCGCTCCAGGTTTTTTTTTTTTGTTGAATTTTTTTATTTCTTTGTTTATTTGTTTATTTTATTTTTTATTTATTAGATTAGGTTTATGTAATATACTTTTTATTTATTTTTTATTATTTTATTTTCTTTAAATAAAAATAAAAAATTCTAAAAAAATATATTTTTAGGGAAAAGTTGAAAGTAGTAATTTTCCTTAGAAATAAATTTCCAAAAAATATTTTTGGGGATTTTCCTCAGAAATAAATTTCAAAAAAAAAATATTTTTAGGGAAAAGTTGAAAGTATCAATTTTTCTTAAGAATAAATTTCCAAAAAAATATTTTTAGGAAAAAGTTGAAAGTATCAATTTTTCTTAGAAATAAATTTCCAAAAAAATATTTTCGAGGAAAAGTTGAAAGTATCAATTTTCCTCAGAAATAAATTTCCAAAAAAAAATATTTTCGGGGAAAAGTTGAAAGTATCAATTTTCCTTAGAAATAAATTTTCAAAAAAAGGGGTTTTTGAGGAAAAGTTGAAAGTATCAATTTTTCTTGAAAATCGAAATTTTCAAAAAATATTTTTGGGGAAAAGTTGAAAGTATCAATTTTCCCTAAAAAAAAAATCATTCTTTCCTTCCTTTCTATCTTAATTTTGATTTTGTTTTTTCTTTTAAATAATCCGACGACGGAGCCTCTGTAAGTGAAACAGTAGTTTTTCTCGCATACTCTTGAGGTGAGGGAATTTTCTCAATTTTCTGCTAAAAGTATTAGAGTCAATTGAGAAAAATTTCTAATAATTAATTACTTGGTAAAATTTTAAGGCTTTTGGATAACACAAATTTAAGCTGGTACCATCTTTTGATGGGCGTTGTGAGGGTGCTATAACCTTCCTCACACGTAACCGAACTCCCGAACCCTGTTCTGGTTAGTAGACCTGAACCTATTCTTTTAGGGACCCTTAAGCTTAGGTGTTCCCTGAAAGGACAGATTCCATAGGTGGCCAATCGCACCTAGACAAAAAAGATTGGTGGCGACTCCCTGAAAGTCAATGTCTAGCGATAGATCCCCGGATCTAAACGTTACGACAGCTTGGCGACTCCACTGGGGACTTTGAGAGTCAGGCCAACAAATAATTTGTGTTATCTAAAAGCCTGATAAAATTGAACCATTTTTGTATATATGTGTTATTATTCATTCCTGTTTATTTATCTTGTTAATTATGTCATTCATGTGCATGTGCATAACATGAGCTCTATACCCGAGCTCCGTCCCTCTAGGAGGGAGTAAAGTACCTATTGCTTTCGTGAGGTCTAATGCCTCCGTAGTGGCTAGCGAAATACTCCCACTCAAATTGAACCTTTTTCGCTTGTAGCCTGTAATGGGTGAGGATTAGGGTGCCTTACTAGTCTGTGATGGACAAAGATGTAAGGAACAATTTGAGGACCTTTAGACTCTGACTTTAAAACCACATGTAGTGAACCTTAAGAGTGCCTAACCCTAGGATAGAGCCCTTTCTACCCAATGATAGATATACCCTGAAATTAGGACACAAAAAAGGTGTTTATCTAATCATTTTGATTGCTTAACTTTGTGTATTATTTTTTGTAATGTTATGCATCAGCATTACTTTCATTTCATTCATGAAACTAACTATGTTGTTTGTCTGATTGTATGCATCCGCATTACTTTCATGACCATGTTTTAACACAATCATTTGCATTCATTTCATACTAGATTTCATTCAGAAAAATGTACATTTCATTTGTGTATCAAAGCATCATACATAAGGCACAGCATGACATTTCTAATCATAAGTATGGTACTCAAGGTCCCAGAATAGCTCCATCTAGCAAAAACCCTGCTCATCCATACAACACAAGATCCAGAGCAAGGAAAATGGAGAAAGAAAGTTCTCATAGATTTGAAAAGCTAGAAAAAGCTCAGGAGAAGATTGAAAATGAACTTAGCAAAATTCTGGAGGCTCTCAATAATATGAATAAAGGAAAAGGAGTTGAAAGAAGTACAAGCCAGCAAGAAGTGGCTGACCCTTTGTATCCTCCAGGTTTTGGCCCACCTCAAGCCCAGTCTGCCCAAGAGGTCCCGCCACAACATTTCGCCTATCCTGGAATGCCATCAGCTTTCAACCCAGGGCAGTATAACAGCTATATAAATCCTGTCTTCACTGAAAAGGCAGCAGAACCAATTCCTGATCTAGATGATTTAAAAGAGAAGGAGAAGGAAAAGATGAGAGTAGAGGCTGAGGAAAGTTCCAAGATTAGCATGTTAGAGCAGAGGCTACGGGCTGTAGAAGGATTTAGTTTTTATGGGTCAGTTGATGCTGCTAGGCTCTGCCTAGTTCCTGATGTGGTTATCCCCTATAAATTCAAAGTACCGAAATTTGAAAAATATGACGGTACAAAGTGCCCTAAAACCCACATCACCATGTATTGCAGAAAGATGGCAGCTCATGCACATGATGAAAAACTCTTGATGCATGTCTTCCAGGATAGTCTTACTGGTTCTGCTGTCAGGTGGTATGTTTAGTTGGATAGAACCCACATTCGCTCGTGGAGCGATATGGCACATGACTTTATCAGTTAATACCGACATATCATCGATTTGGCCCCAGATCGTTTGTCTTTGCAGAATCTGGAGAAAAAGGCAAACGAATCTTTTAAAGAGTATGCCCAGAGGTGGAGAGATATTGCTTCTCAGGTACAACCTCCTCTGACCGAGAAAGAAACTACAGTGCTATTTGTTAGCACTTTAAAACCTCCATATTATGAAAAGATGATAAGGAATGCAACAAAAAATTTTGCCGATATGGTAATTTCGGGAGAAATCATTGAGAGTGCCATCAAGAATGGCAAGCTAGAAGGGAATGAAGCATCTAGCAAAAGAATCCCAAAGAAAAAAGAAACTGAAGCTCAGGCTGTGAGCTTTGATAGACAGCAACTTAGGGGTTATTCGCCCTACCCCCCACCAGAATATCTGCCCTATCACCCCACTGTAAATAACACTTCTTTTCACCCATACCAACCACCATACCCCCAAACCTATCAAACCTCTCATAGACCCCAAAACACCATGTACAGTTCTAACATTCAACCTACCCCAAAACCACAAATTCGCCCAACTAACCCTGCTGGTGGCTCGCGGGAGCAACGAACCACTCGCGAAAGACCTATTTTTGACCCTATTCTCATGACCTATACGAAATTATACAAGGAGCTCTACAACAATCATTTGATTGCTCCAAGTAAATTGGAACCCCTCAAGCCACCTTACCCCAAGTGGTATGATCCCACTGCCCACTGTGACTACCATTATGGGATTGCTGGTCACTCCACCGAAAATTGCACTACTCTGAAATATAAAGTGCAACGGTTGATCAAGGATGGGATGATCTGCTTTGACACTGGAGGGATGACTGCACCAAATGTTAGTGGCAATCCTTTGCCAAATCATAATGTGAATGTTATAGGTGAAGAGCATGAGCGCCATGTGAAGAAAGAAGTGGTAGATATTAAGACACCTCTCGATCAATTGTTTGATGTCTTACGAAAAGCAGACATGATACAATTGGTAAGTCCACACAGCTATCATGGAGCATATATAGCTGGTACTAGTTGTAAGTATCATAGTGGGGCAAGAGGCCACTCCATTGAGACCTGTAAACAGTTTCACCGAGAGGTACAAAAACTTTTGAATTCACATCAGATGGAGGTTTACGAAGAAAAAGAAAGCTTGAAGAATGCTGAGGTGTGCATGACTGATAGGCCTGAAAAGCTGTTTCCCAAACCAGTGACAATTCGGTGTGGAAACAAACCAAAATCAGTCATAGACAAGCTCCTACCTAGGTCGGTAACTTTTAAAGTCCCGACTCCTTTTCCATACAAAGATGATAAAGCTGTGCCCTGGAGATATGGATGTGACACTGTAGTGCAGGGGCAAAAAGAAGAGGTCTCCAAAGTTGATACTTCCAATATTACTGGTGTAGGAGGCATTACTCGAAGTGGGAGATGTTACACCCCAGAAATGCTAGAGAAGGCTAGAAGGGAGAAGGCTAAAGAAGGAGAAAGATGAAATAATCCAGAGATAGAGCCTGAAGAAGATCAGCCAAAGCCAGTATCAGAAAGGGAGGTTTATGAATTCTTGAAGCTGGTAAAACATAGCGAATATTCAGTTGTGGAACAGTTGAATAAAATGCCAGCTCGAATCTCATTGTTATCACTGTTGCTGAACTCAGAGCCACATCGGAATGCCTTGCTGAAAGTGTTGAATCAGGCATACGTGGCACATAACGTGTCTATTGAATATGTGAATCACTTGGCCGAAAACTTAGTCATGCCAAATCACATTTCATTCAGTGATGATGAGATTTCTTTGGAGGGAAAGAGAAATGCTAAGGCCTTGCATATCACAGTAAAGTGCCAGAGCCATATCATAGCTAAAGTCCTTATCGATAATGGTTCAGCCATCAATGTCATACCTATGTCAACTTTGGCAAGGCTACCCATCGACTATTCTCATATGCGAGATAGTCAGATGATTGTGAGAGCCTTTGATGGGACCAAAAAAAAAGTCCTGGGAGATATTGAAATGCCATTAAAAATTGGGCCATGCACCTTCAATGTAAAATTTCAAGTGATGGACATCTCTCCTTCCTACAGCTGTTTATTAGGAAGACCATGGATTCACATGGCAGAAGCTGTGCCCTCTACTTTACATCAAAAGATCAAGTTCAATGTAGAAGGTCAATTGGTAGTAGTAGTTGGGGAGGAAGACATGCTGGTGACTCAACCATTGAACACTCCATATGTAGAGGCTGCTGAAGAAGCATTGGAATGCTCCTATCGATCTTTTGAATTGGTCAATACTGTAGGTGAAGGATTCCAAAATCAGTCTTTTTCAAATATAGTGGTGAGCCAAGTCATCAATAAAGGCTGGTGTCCAGGACTAGGGCTAGGCAAAAATTTACAGGGAATTAAAAAACCTCCAACAATAGCAGACAATAGCGATAGGGCAGGCTTAGGCTATGAGATGGCAGAGTGGGAAGTCAAAAGGAGGCCATCAAGAAAGACACCAAGACTGATGTTCATCCTACACTTGTATGAAACCTTCAGACCTGGAGGATTCATGAACCCAGATGCTAGAAAAAGTGTGGAAGATGATTTTGCCCAGTTAGCCATTAATGCTGTTGAAGATGAGGTGAGGGTAAATCAAGAAGTGTGGGTTCGTCTCTGTCCACCAGATTATGAACTGAACAATTGGAGTGTTATCGAGATGCCTTCGACTTTTGATTTAGATGCAATGTAATTGTAGCATCCCAATAGCTATTGCCCAAGGCATTGGGGTGATCTTTTTGTTCGGGCCATTCATCATTTATTATTTTTAATAAAGTTAGGAAGTATGCATTTTCATTCATTTCTTCTTGTGTTTTCATTATTTCCATCTTCCCAAACACATCTTGCCAACATATCCCATTTCATTCAATTGCAGGTCTTTAAATGAACATGAGGATAATCATGATAACAATCAAGAGGTTAGCTTTGAGAATTCAATTAACACTGATGAATTTGATAATGAAGAGAATTCTGAAGAATATGTTATGCCTCCGGACCTAATGAGGATGATTGAACAAGAAAATAAGTCGATTGAGCCCCATCAAGAGTTAGTAGACTTAGTGAATCTGGGAGATGTAAAAAATAGGAAAGAGGTCAGAATGGGCACTTCACTTTCATCTGAAGATAGGCAACGACTGACAGACCTACTCCAAGAATTTGTAGATATATTCGCTTGGTCTTATCAGGATATGCCAGGGCTAAGCACAGAGATAGTGGAGCACAGATTGCCTCTAAGGCCAGAATGTAAGCCAGTTCAACAGAAACTGAGACGAATGAAGCCCGAAATGCTACTAAAGATTAAAGAGGAGGTGAAGAAACAATTTGATGCAGGTTTTCTACAAGTGGCTAAGTACCCAGAATGGGTAGCCAATATAGTTCCAGTTCCTAAAAAAGATGGAAAAGTACGAATGTGTGTGGACTATCGGGACTTGAATAAGGCTAGCCCAAAGGATAACTTTCCTTTGCCTCATATTGACACACTAGTAGATAACACGGCTAAGCATTCAATTTTCTCCTTTATGGATGGTTTCTCGGGGTATAATCAGATAAAGATGGCTGCAGATGATATGGAAAAGACTACTTTTGTGACCATGTGGGGAACTTTCTGCTACAAAGTCATGCCTTTTGGGTTAAAGAATGCTGGGGCAACATATCAAAGGGCCATGGTAACACTCTTTCATGACATGATGCACAAAGAGATCGAAGTGTATGTAGATGATATGATTGCAAAGTTTTGTGGGGATGAAGATCATGTCACCAGCCTCAGAAAATTATTTGAGAGGTTGAAAAAATTTCAGCTAAAATTAAACCCAACCAAGTGCACCTTTGGGGTAAAGTCAGGGAAGTTGCTAGGCTTCGTAGTCAATGAAAGAGGAATTGAAGTCGATCCCGACAAGATACGAGCCATCCAAAATTTGTCACCTCCTAGCACACTAAAAGAAGTTCGAGGTTTTTTGGGTAGATTGAACTACATTTCTCGGTTCATCTCTCAGCTTACCTACAAATGTGATCCCATCTTTAAGCTTCTCCGTAAAGATAATCCTGGAAAGTGGAATGAAGAATGTCAAAAGGCGTTCGATAAAATCAAGCAATATTTATCGAACCCTCCAGTATTGGTGCCACCTGTTTCAGGAAAACCTTTAATTTTGTACCTAACTGTATGTGAAAATTCAATGGGATGTGTGCTGGGGCAGCAAGATGAGGCTAGCCGAAAGGAGAGAGCTATTTATTATCTGAGTAAAAAGTTCACTGAATACGAATCCAAGTATTCTTCATTGGAGAAAATGTGTTGTGCATTAGCGTGGACTACCAAAAGACTTAGACAGTACATGCTCTATCACACTACATGGCTCATAGCGAAATTGGATCCCATTAAGTACATCTTCGAGAAGCCTTCTTTGTCTGGGAGAATCGCTAGATGGCAAGTAATGCTCTCGGAATACGACATTATATACGTGAGCCAAAAAGCAATAAAAGGGGGTGCTATAGCAGAATTTCTTGCAGATCGTGCTACTGAAGAGTATGAGCCGATGAAGCTAGAATTTCCTGATGAAGACTTGATGGCTATTTCTCAACTGGAAGAAAGGGAGCATGGAGAAAAATGTTGGAGAATGTATTTTGATGGTGCTGTCAATGCCTTGGGGCATGGAATTGGGGCAATTTTGATTTCTCCAGAAGAACAGTACTACCCTGTAACAGCGAGGTTAAATTTTAATTGCACAAATAACATCGCTGAGTATGAAGCATGTGTTATGGGCCTGCAAGCTGCTATAGAAAGAAGAGTGAAAGCACTGAAAGTGTTTGGAGACTCAGCTCTAGTTATATACCAGTTGAAAGGAGAATGGGAGACGAGAGACTCAAAACTCGCTCCATATCATAAGTATATTCTAGAGTTGATGAAACAATTTGAAGATGTCCAGTTCGATCACTTACCTCGAGAAGAAAATGTGATTGCTGATGCATTGGCTACTCTGGCTGCAATGATTCGAATTAATGAGGACATTGACATTCAGCCCATAAAGTTAGATGTTAAGGATATACCAGTGTATTGTTCTAATGTAGAGGGGCAAGAAGATGGAAAACCCTGGTATTATGACATCTTACAGTATGTCAAGGATCAGCAATATCCAGTTCATGCAACAAAAAATGATAAAAGGGTCATCCGAAGATTGGCTATGAGCTTTTTCTCGGACAGGGATATCCTTTACAAAAGAAGCAAGGATCAAGTACTATTGAGGTGTGTAAATGAGACTGAAGCGAAAAAAATCATTGAAGAGGTGCATGATGGAATATGTGAGGCACATACTAGTGGACATATGATGGCAAGACAGATTATGAGAGCGGGATATTACTGGTTGACGATGGAGAATGATTGCATTGACTATGCTCGTAAATGCCATAAATGCCAGATATATGCTGATAAGATTCATGCTCCGCCGTCTGCTTTACATGTTATGGCACCACCATGGCCATTTTCAATGTGGGGCATGGATGTCATTGGTCCAATCACCCCAAAGGCTTCTAACAGGCACAGATTCATTTTTGTGATGATAGATTACTTCACAAAATGGGTAGAAGCAGCTTCATATGCAAATGTGACACACTCTGTGATTTGCAAGTTCATAAAAAAAGAGATCATCTGTAGATATGGACTTTCGGAGAAAATCATTTCAGACAATGCCAAGAATCTAAATAGCAAGATGATGCAAGAAATATGTGCTCAGTATAAGATCAAGCATCATAACTCGGCACCATACCGTCCAAAAATGAATGGGGCAGTTGAGGCAGCCAATAAGAACATAAAGAGGATTTTGGAAAAAATGACCGAGACTTACAAAGATTGGCATGAGAAGTTGCCATTCGCATTGCATGCATATCGAACGTCAGTTCGTACCTCTACTGGGGCAACCCCATTTTCGTTGGTTTATGGGATGGAGGCTGTACTACCAGTGGAAGTAGAGATCCCCTCTTTGAGAGTCTTAAAAGAAGTCGAATTGGAAGAGGCTGAATGGATTCGAGAACGTTATGAGCAGTTAAATTTCATAGAAGAAAAGAGATTGACTGCACTATGCCATGGTCAGCTATACCAAAGAAGAATGATGAGGGCTCATGATAAGAAAACTCGGCCTCGTTGCTTTCGAGAAGGAGAGTTGGTTTTGAAAAGAATTCTCCCAATCCAGCACGATAGTAGAGGAAAATGGACTCCGAATTGGGAAGGGCCGTATGTGGTGAAACGGGCCTTTTCGGGTGGAGCGTTGATACTGACTGAAATGGATGGAAATGATTTACCCCATCCTGTAAATTCTGATGCTGTGAAGAAATACTATGCTTGAAAAAAAATGAAAAAATGGAAAAATGAAAAATGAAAAAATGAAAAAAGAAAAAATGGAAAAAAAAAAGGAAAAGTGAACAAGGAGGACTCAAGGCGAAAATCCCAAAAGGGCGGTTTGAGTCATAGGGGGTTTGTCTAAGTTGAAAACCTGAAAAGGCGGCTTAGATAAGGAGAATACAGCATCGAATCTGAAAGTCTGCTGATATGAAGGTTAGCAAATTCAGAAGAGTTTCAAGTTGTTAAATACATCAGAAGGTTGAGTTTTCAAAAAAAACTTTGAGATATGTTATCATGATTATCTTATTGTTCATTTTGGGCTTTGTCCCCATACCTATCCTTGTAATTCTTTCTTGGCCAAAGTTTACCGACATTTGCTAATAAAGAAACATTTTATTCTTTGTTCCTTTTTCTGATGACTGTTTCCCTACCATTCATATCCCTTTCTTCTTAATACCCCATCATGGAAGGAATGTGTAAATGCATTCTCCCTTTCTGAGTTGAAAATAATGATTGATGAATGAATAACAACATAAAAAGATTTTTACATTACACTGAATAAATCGAGAGTGATAAAGGTAGAATCGAGATGTTCAGCTCCTGATTAGGACATTGAATTTGGGAAGAGATTTTTTGTTACAGGAAGAATATGAATGGAAGAAATAATTAAGAGTCACACTGGTTCGATCTTAGAAGAGCAGTGCAATTGGATCCTTGAGGAATCAAAGGGCTTGACACCCAAGAAAAAAAAAAGAGCTTGAGAAACTTGAGTACCATACATTGAACAGGAATTAATTGGCCAACATTTGCATGGCATGCATTGAAATTCATATGCATTTGCATAGCATACACTACTTTCAGGAAAGTATAGTGTACAAATTCAAAAAGCAGGGGTGTTCCAACATCCCACATGAAAAAGACAGATATGAAAAGACTTTGCAAGTTTGAGAAGAAACTTGTCAGGTAAGTTCCTAATCCTTGAAATAGGATGTCTCTTGGTATCGGGGTTGATTTATAAGACCTTTGGGCATAATCTCCTGAAATCTCTTCAAACACAACTTTCAACTCCTTCGGACATGATTGTCTAGGAGCAATTTACTTTTCAAAGTCGTGGTGCCTCTGTTTAGAGGAGCAATTTACTTTTCCAAAGTCGTGGTGCCTCTGTTTAGAGGAGCAATTTATTTTTTCAAAGTCGTGGTACCTCTGTTGAGAGGAGCAATTTATTTTTCAAAGTTCCGTTGCCTCTGTTTAGAGGAGCAATTTATTTTTCAAAGTTCGTTGCCTCTGTTTAGAGGAGCAATTTACTTTTTCAAAGTTCGTTGCCTCTGTTTAGAGGAGCAATTTACTTTTCCAAAGTCGTGGTACCTCTGTTTAGAGGAGCAATTTACTTTTCAAAGTCGTGGTGCCTCTGTTTAGAGGAGCAATTTACTTTTCCAAAGTCGCGGTGCCTCTGTTTAGAGGAGCAATTTATTTTTTCAAAGTCGTGGTACCTCTGTTGAGAGGAGCAATTTATTTTTCAAAGTTCCATTGCCTCTGTTTAGAGGAGCAATTTATTTTTCCAAGTTCGTTGTCTCTGTTTAGAGGAGCAATTTACTTTCCAAAGTCGTGGTACCTCTGTTTAGAGGAGCAATTTACTTTTCAAAAGTCGTGGTGCCTCTGTTTAGAGGAGCTTTGGTAAAAAAAAAAAAAAAAAAAACAAACAAACAAAAACAAAAACAAAAAAACAAAAAAAAAAAACAAAAAATGTTGAGTTGAGTCTTGATTGGGTGTCTACGTCTTTGCGCAATTTTTGTTTCACAAAAAATGTGCAAAGAGGGGCAGCTGTAGACACCTAATTGGGTCCGGCCCAGATCAATTGGGCCTGGCCCAAATGGGTAGGGCCCAATTCAATTTATCCTGTATTATTTTGTATTTTATGTATTTTATGTATTTTATTATTATGTATATATTTATTTATTTATTTATTTTTTATTAGATTAGATTTATATGTATATAGTTATATATTTATTATTATTTTTTTTATCTGTTCTGATTTTTCCTGATTATCAGATATTTTTTTTATAATATCTTTTGATTTATCTTTTCTAATTATCTAGTATTTTTTATTTATTTTGATTTTAATTTTGGAGGGCTGAGATTGAAGGCTGAAGAATCCCATTGGAAATGGGAATTCAATCAGAAGAGTCCAGTGGGATTCAAAGATTGAATTCCCGTCCAAGGAGGAATTGGGATTGATCAGGAACTCCTGATCAATCCCTATAAAAGAGACTCTGGAACAGAATGCAGGACACACAGAAAACAGTAAGCAAAGCTACTGATTTGAGAGAAAAGGAGGCGTATAGGAAGCTAGGAAAAGTTTAGGAGTGTTCTGGGAGTAAGAAAAAATTTTTAGAGATTTTTTGGCGAAAATATTTTCTGGAAATTTCCAGAATCCGGCGAAAATTCTGACGAAATTTGAATTTTCCGGCAACAATTCCGGTGAACATTGAAGTTTCCGGCGACCAGTCCAGTTTTCGACGAAGAATCCCAGAAACCGGCGATCTTTCGGCCAACTTCCGGCGAAATTTCCAGATTCCGGCGAAAATTTCCAGAATCCGGCACCGGTGTTCTTCAGTTTCTAGAGAGAAGGGAGAGAAAAAGGAAGAAGAGAGAGAGAGGGAGAGGAGCGTTCTGCCGAAAAATGGAGGAAGGTGCCTTTTATACCCTCTCAAAACGACGTCGTTTTGGCCTTAAGTAACCCAGAGGATCCTCGCGTTTTGCCGAACCCAACCCGACCCGGGCGTCGACCCGCTTTCTGACCCGCGCGTGCCAGCCCCCCTCCGAGCCGAGCCGAGCCGCCAAGCCGCTCCCCCGAGCCGTTTTCTCTTCCTTGAGCCGAGCCGAGCCGAGCCGCGATCCGAGCCGCTCCAGGTTTTTTTTTTTTTTTTTTGTTGAATTTTTTTTTGTTTATTTGTTTATTTTATTTTTTATTTATTAGATTAGGTTTATGTAATATACTTTTTATTTATTTTTTATTATTTTATTTTCTTTAAATAAAAATAAAAAATTTCAAAAAAATATATTTTTAGGGAAAAGTTGAAAGTAGTAATTTTTCTTAGAAATAAATTTCCAAAAAATATTTTTGGGGATTTTCCTCAGAAATAAATTTCAAAAAAAAATATTTTTAGGGAAAAGTTGAAAGTATCAATTTTCCTTAAGAATAAATTTCTAAAAAAATATTTTTAGGGAAAAGTTGAAAGTATCAATTTTCCTTAGAAATAAATTTTCAAAAAAAAGGGTTTTTGAGGAAAAGTTGAAAGTATCAATTTTCCTTGAAAATCGAAATTTTCAAAAAATATTTTTGGGGAAAAGTTGAAAGTATCAATTTTCCCTACAAAAAAAATCATTCTTTCCTTCATTTCTATCTTAATTTTGATTTTGTTTTTTCTTTTAAATAATCCGACGACGGAGCCTCTGTAAGTGAAACAGTAGTTTTTCTCGCATACTCTTGAGGTGAGGGAATTTTCTCAATTTTCTGCTAAAAGTATTAGAGTCAATTGAGAAAAATTTTCAATAATTAATTACTTGGTAAAATTTTAAGGCTTTTGGATAACACAAATTTAAGCTGGTACCATCTTTTGATGGGCGTTGTGAGGGTGCTATAACCTTCCTCACACGTAACCGAACTCCCGAACCCTGTTCTGGTTAGTAGACCTGAACCTATTCTTTTAGGGACCCTTAAGCTTAGGTGTTCCCTGAAAGGACAGATTCCATAGGTGGCCAATCGCACCTAGACAAAAAAGATTGGTGGCGACTCCCTGAAAGTCAATGTCTAGCGATAGATCCCCGGATCTAAACGTTACGACAATCAATTTTAATGAAATTAATTAAATATAAATTTTTTATTAAAATTTGTTTGGAATCTCAATTACAATAAATATTTTGAATCATAATTATAATAAATTTTATTATTATTTTTAATTTTACCAAAATGAATCTGGGTTTTATTCACGCCTCTCCCTTTCCACTTTGAAAAAGAAGCCAAGAAAAAAATGTCTCTCATGGCAATAGGTCGCGGACCAGCCCAACGCCAGCTAAGGTTATCCTAATCAAGGACAAGTCTATTCTCAACGAGAGAACCGTAATCAGTGGAACCCCCAGCAGAATCGGAGCTATCCTCAATACGCAAATGCTAATCAGATGAATGCACAAATGCCCAGAAGCCCAAATCAGTGGAATAACCAAAATCAAGGGTACCCTCAAGGTATAAAATTTAATGAAAGGGATCTACGGAGTCAAAACCCTAGTCAATTGAGCCTGAAGAGCCAGAATCAAGGGCAAATGTTGGAGCACACGCAGCCTGAGCCAGTTCCTTCATTAGCAAATTTAATGCAGTTGTGTCATGAGCGGGAAAGTTAAAGAAGCTATTGAATTGATGGATAAATGAGTTAAAGCTGATGCCAATTGTTTTTTGTCTTTGTTTGAGTTA
Organism: Durio zibethinus; assembly: GCF_047325235.1. Classification (NCBI taxonomy): domain Eukaryota; kingdom Viridiplantae; phylum Streptophyta; class Magnoliopsida; order Malvales; family Malvaceae; genus Durio; species Durio zibethinus. The sequence goes on from NC_143163.1 coordinate 4,195,881, forward strand.
ATTGGCAATCCCAAGTCACTTGAGGATGCAAAGAAAGTTCATGATTACTTCTTGCAGTCGACTTGTAGGAGTGACCTCAGATTGAACAATAAGGTGATTCAAATGTATGCAGAATGTGCTAACATGACTGATGCACGTAGGGTTTTTGATCACATGCCTGACAGGAATATGGATTCTTGGCATTTGATGATAAATGGGTATGCAGACAATGCCTCAGGTGATTATGGGTTGCAGTTGCTTGAGCAGATGAGGAAATTGGGGTTGAAACCCAATGAACAGACTTTCCTTACACTTCTGTCAGGTTCTGGTATTGCTGAAGCTATAGAAGAAGGGGTTACACATTTTCAATGGATGGAGATGAGTATGGAATTCTCCAGGAGTTAAGCATTATATGGGCCTTATAGGTGTTCTTGGAAAATCTGATCATCTTTATGAAGCTAAAGAGTATATTGAGAAAAAACTGCCTTTTGAGCCAACTGCTGAAGTTTGGGAGGCATTGAGGAATTATGCTCGAACTCATGGAGATGTTAATCTTGAAGATTATGCTGAGGAGTTGATGATTGATCTTGACCAACCGAAGGTTGTTGCTAACAAAATCCCCACACCACCACCTAAGAAGCGTACTGCAAACAGCATGCTGGATGGAAAGAGCAGAATCAGTGAAATTCGAAATCTACAAGGACGATGAGAAATTGAAGGCTTTGAGAGCAATGAAAGGAGGTTATGTTTCTGACATTGATCAATGAAAGCAAGTACGTGCTTCATGACATAATAATCTATAATAATGTATAACGTATAATGGTTTGATTTGTGAATATAAAAATGTGTTTTTTAATTTCAGTGATAAATTTAATTTGACATTCTCTGAGTATAAAAAAAATATTTAAAAAACAAAAGTTTGAATGTCATATTCAAGGCAGGCAGTGCAAAATCAAAATTGTTCAGAAAAAGGAAATACTACTAGAAAAATCAGTGTTAAGCTGTTAGCTAATAACTTAACTCACTCTTCTTCTTCTTCATCATTAACTATCAAAGTAGTTTTAGTATTATAATCTGATGTAATGTAATATGGTTTTTTTTTTTTTTTACTCTACAAAGGATTTGTGTAGTTATAACATTTCCTGAGCTCAATTTGATTTACCAAGCAGGATCAAGAAATTCTAGCACTGCTTAATTACAAGGTGAGGTTACAAGCAGCCGATGGATCTCTCTCCACCGTCCCCAGCAGTCTGCTTTGAAGATACGGTCAATAATTGCCCATGCCATCCTATATTTGTTGTTGTGTCTTATATCGTTCTTCATTACCATTATGCTGATAGATGATTTCCAGGAGACACCCTGAAACAGAAGAATAATCATTGGTTCAATTCAAATAGTGAAATAAAGCCTTACCGTAAGCTTTATAGGAAGCAAATCAGACTCATATTAGAATTTCTGCCTCTCTCAAAGGAGAGATGTTGAATTGTTCTTACTGAAGATTTATGCCCATTTTCTCTTGTAGTGCTCTCGGAATTGAACTGTCAAGATTGTTGTTCTGAAGGAATCTGTCGACATGCAGAAACCATCAGGTTAATTTTTAGATGAAAAAGGAGACACTTTCATAGGGATTTCTGTTTTTGTTCGTTTTGGCATACAACCATACTCTTACATCTCACGAAGATTCTCAAGTTTGCCTAATGAATTGGGGATTGGCCCTGAAAAATTGTTGTTCTCCAAATGCCTTACCTGGGATAATGAGCAACACCAGATGAATGTTAATGCAATAAATTGAATAAAGCAGAGAAGAAAATTTAGCAGGGAACACAGTCAGTACAGAGTTTCAAGCCGACCCAATGAATTCATCTCTGGGATGGAACCTAAGATTTGATTCCCTCCTAACCAACTGCAAGCAGATGATTCCAACTAATAACAATCATTGCATCTTGCAAGCAATGAACAGGAGAGTCTGGCAGCATAACTGAAGAAGCAACTTTACTTACAGATGGTGGAGTGCAGTTAAATTGTCAACAGTTGGAGCTATAACGCCAGATACCCCAAAGTTTGTAAGATCCCTTCATACCATTAAGAAAAAAAAGGAAGAAAAAGGAGATAGAGGACACAATATCTTATATAAGTAACCCAATATGTGTTATATTATAGTTGGCACTTCATTTTAGTATACTAACTGCAATCAAGGGGCTGCTTCAGGTGATACTAGTAAATTTAGCACAACTTACAGAGAGACAACTCTAGCCATAATATCTTTAGAACAAGTAACACCTGTCCACGAGTTCTCCGAGGGCAAGCATGGATCAACTGTCCAATCAGGTGGTGGGTTGTCAAAGCTTCTTGCTAGTTCTCCACCACTGAGAAATCCAAAGAGCACACATTATTAAAACCAGTAAAAAAAGGATTATTATGATGGATGCTGAAACCAGTGTCAGAAAATAAGCTACCGTCTCTTGTAAGAGTCCTTCCACCAAGAGGCAGAATCTGATAGACTTCACCGGCATTGATCAAGGGACCGTCAGAACTTTTTACATCAGGAGTCAGGTTGATTTGTGTCCGCCCAGACAGAGGCCACTGTGGTGCATACACAGTCACACCACCAGTTCTGACATTGAGATTACTGTAGAAAGTTTTCCCATTTACTGCAACACTAAAGACTCTCCAGGTATTTATTTGTCTGTGGTTTTCGATTGTCCTGAAAATACAATGAAATGTGGTATTTGGTACTGGGAAGTGACAGAGGTGGCCGCTGGACTTAAAGTTTCTTCCCTGAGCTTGTTGTGATTGCTGTTACAAATGCTTTGGCTGGTGGCTTGTTCCAAAATTCTGAAGTGCTTACACTGGATTGGCTTGAAACAATAGCGTTCTTTTCCTTGAATGGTTGCCACAATCTGTAATGTGGATCACCTGGAAAACTAGGTACAAAAGGTTGCACATTTACCACCAGAATTCTTTCAAGCTTATAATTCTACATTCCGTTTTTCCTTTTAAGTTTATCTCCTGTTTCATTTCCAAATTAAACCCTATCCAAATCCAGATACCCAATTTGGGAATTCATCTGATCACTACTTTCAAAATTTCAAACTGCGGGGAGAAAAATGGTTTCGTTTTCTTACCTTATGCTGTCTTCATTTCCAAAGGTGCTTCTTTCCACAGTAACCAGGGCATATTTAGCAAAATCAGTGGAATTATACATAGAATCATCAAGAGAAATCACTTCAATAGCTGATATAAAAGGGCTGGAAGAAGTTTGCTTATTTCTTGCAAGGCAAACGCTAAGGGTTTTGACAGGGGCAACCGGAATAATCTCATAATATGAACTTTGTCCATTTGCATAATCCTCTGTGGTATTAACAACGCTTCATTTAGTCCATCCAATAATCTGATCAAACACTGGCGGCTCTTTGCCTCCATCAAATCCTCCATAATAATAGATAGTTCTCACTAGATATTTCCCTCCTTTAATTGCTTGGAATGTTTAACAATATTTTCTTGCCGACTTATCGGGAAAGTATCGCAATGTTGTTAATATGGGCAGCAAATTTTTGTTCTTAAGAGCTGTTTTGTTTCCAACGAATGTGAAGCCATCATCTGGCATATACGTGATTTTAGTGTCGGGCATAGTTTGTTTAACCGACGAGCCACAGGTTAATAACAGACCTGCATCAAGGCCACCATACATCCATAAGAGAAACAGAGTGAAAAGATTATACTGTAATGAAATGATCCTTTCAAAACTTTTTTCCAATTTTCCCCACAAAAAATCAATCCTTCTTTAATCTTTTGAAGAACAAAAAACATATTATTATGTCACGCACTTTGATCATCAATTTTCATTTCAATTTCTTTATGTATTTCTTATCATGAACATACAAGTGCATTATTAGCGAAATGTGTTGTATATACCCGTAGGCTGATCAGGGAGAGAATGGACCAAGAAGGGAATGCAAACCAGCCACATGAGGAAGAAGATGGAGAGAGACATATTGTCAGGGGAGGAAGGAAACCTCCAGGGAAAAAAACAAAACTTTGGCAAGTTCTGTTTATTTTGTTGGCGAGAAAGAGAAAGAGAGAGAAAGGAAGGTTTGGGTGATCCGGGCTGCTTCCAAATTCAGAAGAGGTTGACACGTCGAGGGCTATGCATCCGGATAGAAATGCAATTTAGAATCTATGGTGGACGTGCTTGACCAGGTCACCCCCATCGTCATCCACCTCTCCAATTCTTGCACTCCTTAAATAACTTTGTGCTAAACGCCTTTTCTTTGATTGATACATTTGAAATTTCTGCCCTTTATTCTTTGAAAAACCATCGGATTTATGGCTTGAATAAACTTATAGAAAAACATGATAGATGTTTTACTAGTACCTTTTACAACAAAAGCGTCTGTAGCTCAGTGGATAGAGCGTCTGTTTCCTAAGCAGAAAGTCGTAGGTTCGACCCCTACCTGACGCGCAGACAAATGAAAATTTGTTTTTCACATTTTTTGTCCTTTTAGAGCATGCTGGGTGGGATGATGAATCTAAAACCCTAGCTTCCATTTGCAATGGTCTGATTGTTATCTTTGCGGAGCAGAGATGAAGGTATTTGAAATCAATTGCAACACTCTCTCGCTTGCCCTCTTCACCGACGTCACCAACTCCAAGTGCTCCTCCCTTTCCTTCTCTTTGTTTAATGAAGATTTATGCAGTAGTTTCTAATTGTTATTATTTTTGTATCATTCTAAATGTTGGGAAAACTCCAATTTTTTGTTGACAATTCCATCATGCAACCATGAATTCTTAGGGCTTTTTGATTTGGGGAATTTGAGATTTTTCACACCCCATGAAGCTCTTTATTATGGAATTTCTTAGAAAATCCTAAACCCTTTTTAATTCAATGACATTGGGTTATTAACTTGTCAATTGGATACAGAATGCCTTGATACATCACTTGTACGATTCCTGAGTTTTTATTTTTAGCCAACTTTGATCTGCTCCTATTTGATGTCCTGATTCTTTCTTTTTGTGTATAATTTCTCTTATATCACATTAATTGATGATTAGGACAGATTCCAGATGTTTTCCCTATTCTAGCTGCGGCACATAAGACGCTTAATGCCAAGTCATGGGAGTCATTGACTGCAGGTACATTCCATTCTGAGCTTGTTTACAATTACTCATGTTCTAAGCTTGTAATCTTCTTCAAACATTAACGACTCTGTAGTTTATTATCCAATCTTCAGTTATATATTTCACATTTAACAACTGCAAAAAACAACAATTGTTTCTATATTACTGAATCCTTGAAAAGATATGGTATCTCTGGTAATTCAAGCTATGCACTCGCTGGTCGATGTTATGCTTCTCCTGATGAGATGATACTACGTCATATGCATGTTTTGCTTCGGGCTACTCACTGATTTTGTTTTCGACTATATCCTTCCTATTCCATGTTAATGATTTATTAGAATTCTTGTAGATGACAGCTATGGAATGGAAAAGAGATTGATTTAGAGTTGGAAGGAAGAGCAGACTGAGCTCAGATACAAAAGGTTTGTGAACTTGATCTCCCAACTTTGTTTCTCTTATCACCTTTATCCTTCTAGCAGCTGACGATCAACTAATCATCTTCTGTTTTTCTTCAGCTCTACAAAATATCTGGCCTGGAGCTTGGGGCATCCACTCTTGCAGATGCCATAACATGCCGAATTGCTGCTCGGGATGCTTATGAGAATGGTGAGTTGTTTTCTTTATCTTTATACTCCATTGTTTTTCTCGCTTCCTATGCTTCCCTTGTCTCACTAATGGAGATTACTGTTCTGTGATTACAAGGTAGATTCAAGCAGCATTGTTTCTTGGTCAATGGAGCGAAAGAATATGGGAGAGGCAGTTGTGAATACCTGGACTTGAGGTTATGTAATTCTATGTATAAATTTCAGACAAACTATTGTATTTTGTTCTTTATATCATTCTATATTACAGCTTCTCTATATATAAAAATTTGCAAGCTGTTGCCCAAAGTTTTTTTTCTTTTCCCCTAAAAGAAGGAAAATCCAAATTCTTAACTCCTTGTTTTGGGGTTTCTTAAAACGCCATCCATACACGTACCAACGAACAAACGTTTGCGGTTTTCTAACGCGACGAGGTTTTTGTACTATCATCCAACGCGGCTTTTTGCTTCCCCGCCACGTTATATCGACGCTAACCGGTAATATCCGGTGGCTTTGGCGATAGCAAGGTGATATTTATTTTATTAATTTTCCTAATATTAATACCCTTGAATTTTAGTTATATGATATATATAAGTGCTAACCTCTAACTCAATGTCGTCTCAAACAAATTAAAATAAACTTATATATGTTGACAATTGCCATTTTGAAATTGATGATAGCTCTGCTATGCTTTAGGTATTACTATTAATCTCTAATAATATTTTATAAATTTAATATTTGTTGTATATTACAAAAGATAAATAAATACTTACCAACAGTCTTACTTAAGCCAAATAAAGTTAGAATTAATGAGCTTGCTTGATTAATTGACAAGTTAGATGATCCAATACTTCATTATATTCATAATACATATTGTCCTAAGAGAATCATATTAATATTCAAATTCTCTTTTTCACCGATTACTTATTTTTAAGAAAAAAAGGAGAGAGGAATCTAAATCACAAATAGCAAAGATGATAGCAGCAGAAAAAGTAAAAGGAAATGAAAGAGAATATTAAAAAAAAAAAGAAAAAAGAAAACAAGAAAGTGTTAACTGGCAATAGCCGGTGAATGAAGTGGCAAAGTATAGTTTATAAAGGAGTAACCACCTCCACCTTTATCTGTGCAATCGTTAATCATAAGCTCAAACTCCCGAAAGAGTTTGAATATTTGCTCTTTACTCTACCAAATCGTTTCTGCAAATCATTAGAATCTGAAAATGGGCACTTCTCAAAGCCGGGAAGATCGCATTACCGACTCAGATTCCGAAGGAGAATATGAAGAAGAGGAAGAGGAGGAGGAGCAATACGACGACGCTTCTGGCAACTTCCAAAAGACGCAATCTTCTTCTTCTACTTCCTCTTCAGGTACTCACAAAAGCCTCGATGATATCGATGCTAAACTCAAATCCCTAAAACTGAAATATAATTCTCCTCAACAACAGGAAAACCTCAATCTTAAAAACCCAGTAAAGCTTTTCCTTCACATAGGAGGAAACACTCCCAAATCAAAATGGGTAGTTTCTGATAAACTCACTTCTTATGATTTCATCAAGACATCTAAAATCAACGGCGATGATGATGAGGATGGTGATGAATCGGAAGGTGCTGCAGGAAAAGGAGAATCTTGGTGGGTTTTGAAAGTGGGTTCCAAAGTTAGGGCTAGGGTTTCAACTGAAATGCAATTGAAAATGCTTGGGGATCAAAAAAGAGTTGATTTTGTTGATAAAGCTGTTTGGGCCTTGAAGTTTTTAACTGATGCAGATTGTAGGAATTTTGTGACCCAGTTTCAAAATTGTTTGTTTGAGAATGTTTATGGCATGGAAGCTACTGAGGGGAATAAGGTTAAGGTTTATGGGAAGGAGTTTATTGGGTGGGTGAAACCTGAGATAGCAGATGATTCTATGTGGGAAGATGCAGATGATCATAGCTTGGATTCGACTCCGGTGAAAGGGAGTGAAGAATTGATGGAGGAGTTTGAGGAGGCAGCAAATGGGGGTGTTCAGAGTTTGGCGTTAGGTGCGTTGGATAATAGTTTCTTGGTAAATGATTTGGGTGTCCAGGTTTATAGGAACTTTAACCGTGGGATTCATGGGAAGGGTGTTTGTGTTAAGTTTGATGGTGGGAGCTTTAGGAGTGGGGGAAATATGTCAAATTCAACCCCGAAAAAGGCACTGCTAATGAGGGCTGAGACAAATATGATGCTTATGAGTCCGGCCAATGAAGGGAAGCCTAATGCTACTGGGCTTAAGCAGGTTGATATTGAGACTGGGAAGATTGTTACAGAATGGAAGTTTGAGAAGGATGGGACTGATATAACAATGAGAGATATTACCAACGATACCAAAGGATCACAATTGGATCCATCTGAATCTACCTTCTTGGGCTTGGATGATAATAGATTGTGCCAGTGGGATATGAGAGATAGGAAAGGGATGGTGCAGAACATTGACACAAGTGATTCGCCTGTATTGCATTGGACACAAGGCCATCAGTTCTCAAGAGGGACTAATTTTCAGTGCTTTGCTAGTACTGGTGATGGATCAATTGTCGTTGGGTCTCTTGACGGGAAGATCAGGTTGTATTCAAAGACATCAATGAGGCAGGCCAAGACTGCTTTTCCAGGGCTTGGCTCGCCAATTACTCATGTAGATGTTACCTATGATGGGAAGTGGGTGTTGGGCACAACTGATACTTATCTGATCCTCATTTGCACTCTGTTTACCGATAAAGAGGGGAAGACAAAGACTGGATTTAGTGGTAGAATGGGGAATAGAATCCCAGCACCCAGATTATTGAAGTTGACTCCTCTAGATTCACATCTAGCTGGGAACAATAATAAATTTCATGGTGGTCATTTCTCTTGGGTAAGATCAAATACCTTTTATACCTGATGCATTCCTTTATTAATTGTTATCTGCTATCCTTTTTTCACTTTTATTTGGTGGTCTGCTTAACTTTACTTCATGTTTCTTTATGTTTGGATTCTTGTTTAACTTAACTTCATTTGATAATGTGCTTATCCTTTGATGTTTCATGTATTATGTTTAGGTCTATCTGCTTTCTTTTTTATATTCCATTGAGGTTTCTCTATGGCCTGAAAGTTCTTAGATAAAGTCAGCACTGAGAAATTTGTCATAAACTTAAAAACATCTCATTATAATTTCATTCATGTTTGGCGTGATGTTTTTCTTCATTATGACTCTTCTAAATGCATCATATTCGTTGCATTTGTCATTGGCATATTTGTTTTACCTGAAGAGCCTCTGCATGTGTTTTAGAATTTCTGTTGCTTGGTCTAGGCCATCATGCATGCTTTAAGTTGTACAATATCATAGTGTATTTGATTAAATAAAACAAAATTTCTCCATCCTCCTGTGATTCATTGACATTGGATGGTTTAAATGACCATTTGTGCTGTTACATCTTGTAACTTTGATACTACATGACATTAATTTCTTTTGAAACTCACTTGTGTATCACACTCTCTTTAGGTCACTGAGAATGGTAAACAAGAGCGTCACCTAGTTGCAACTGTGGGCAAGTTCAGTGTGATATGGGATTTCCAGCAAGTAAAGAACAGTGCTCATGAATGCTACCGGAATCAGCAGGGCCTCAAGAGCTGTTATTGCTACAAGATTGTATTGAAGGATGAGTCTATTGTAGAGAGTCGTTTCATGCATGACAAGTTTGCTGTCAGTGACTCACCAGAAGCTCCACTAGTTGTGGCAACTCCCATGAAAGTCAGCTCAATCAGTCTCTCTGGCAGAAGATGACCTTGGTTAACACCTTTCTTTAGATGCTTGGACTCCCAGCTGTTTGTACTGCTTCTACTGCATTGTCATGCTTTGTTTCTGTAGTTAAATTTGTCCAATCTTTTCTTCTTTTTTTACCCCCACATCTGTTACTACCGTTTTCTGGTTGCACGCTTGCAAATAGTTACAAGCTTTTATATTTGGTGAAAAAGCTGGGATAGTTGCACATTTCAGAGCGATTCTTGTAAATCTTGTATGAATTTCTTTTGGAGTGAAATTTGTTTTGCTTGATTCACTATAGCCAGGAGGGATTATGATCCATCGCGAAATTATTTGTGCCAGAGGTGCAATTCGGGTCCACAGTAATCTGAGATTTGACTCAAACCTTTTGGGTTAGGTTGGATCAATACCTTTTCTTAATATATAACTTGGGTTGGTCCAACACACTGAATTTTAATCAGATTGGATTCGGCAGGTTAAGAAAGTTGACCTAATTGAGCTTTTTTTGGACCATGAGACCTAATTTTTCAACCAAGGAAAATTACTAAAATATTAGTAATACATAAAAGGGCATCTATTTTAGTTTCACATATTCCTTTAATTTTGATTTTAATAAATCAAAATAATCAAAAAAAAAAAAATAGTTTAATATCATTTCTTAGATTTATTAAAATTAATAGTTATTTCTTCTATCCCGAAATGTTTGGGATGTATTAATTTTCACAGAATTTAAGAAACAAATTGACTTAAATATATTTAATATTAAAATTAATTTTTTTTATAAAATTAAAATTTCATAATTTTTAAAGTCAAAAAGTAAAAAATATATATAAATATAATTTTAAAATATAAAAGTAAGAGTTTTGAATGTTCAAAAAAGAAAAAAAGAAAAAAAGACATAATTTTGAGACACCCCAAAATAAAAAGATAGATAAAAAAAAATGGGACAAAATGAGTAAAAAAATATAAAACTAAAAAAGTTTGATTGTGTAATTTAATTCTTATAGAGAGAGAATGAATCAATTTAAATAGTATAAAAGTAAAAATGTTTGACATATTTTTTTAATTATTAATTTTAATAAATCCAAAAAATAAGAAAGATGAGTAAAAAATTAAAAAATTAATTTAATCACATCCTTTGGATATATTAAAATTAATTGTTAAAAAAATATAATATCTACAAAAAATCAAATTTTAATTCAATTATTTTGTACAATTATTTCTAACGGGTAACATTCAAATTTGGATTTAAAAACCCGTTCTTGAAACAAGCTGTGACTTTTTTATATAAAAAAAAATAAAGAAAATATTTTCCTAATCGGAAATTATTACAATAAAGATGGAAAGAATTAACTGAACCAGATCATCACAAACAAAAAGCAATGATTGATATTTGACAACGTGAGTGAGAAACTAACCTAAAACCCCCGACTTTATGATTAAGCATGGATAGTTGAATGGCAGTTTCAATGCAAAATTCATGGAAATATTTTAGCCTATACCGGACAAATTTTTTCACCCTGACTTAAGTAATTATAGATTTGCGATTTACTTGTAATGTCAAATCAAATCTCAGTCAAAATCGGTTGGGTTCGTCCATCAAGAAATTGGTCTCATCCAAATTGTAATCCTAATTTCCGAGGGAGACAGTAGATCATTAAACAAATCAATCCCAAATTCCCCAATACCAAGATGTTTGAGATTCCTTCTCTCTGTCTTCAATCTTCAAGTTCAATTCATTTATGATATTCATCTTACTTAGGGTCGACAATATTTTTTTTTTCTATTTCTATATATTTTGTTCCAAACAACAACAGGTTGATCAAGTGGAAACCACCAACTCCTCCTTCGGCTTAGCCAATGCCTGGGCCATGCTACTCTTTTTAGATATGTACAATCACAAAATAGAAAGAAAGAAAAAAAAAAAAACCTTTATCAAATAAATTGGCTCTTATGGTAATTCAACAGTCTTGAAATAGCAATTTTTGCTAAATAAAAGTCAATAATATTCCCCTATATACATTAGGTCCTTTTGTAAAATTTAATCATGGTAAGTTATAGTAACTTTTGAAAATTTACTTTTTTTTAAAATTTTTGTATTTACATACTTCCTACGTTTCAAAATATTTGTTATCTATTAATATTCAAGAAATTTAAAATCTTTTTATTTTAATATATTTAATATTAAATTTTAAATTTTTTAATAAAATTAAAATTTCATGATTTTTAATGTAAAAATAAAAAATCATAAATTATAATTTTAAATTATAAAAAAATAGTTTTAGATTAAAAAAAAAAGAAATAGGACATAATTTTAGGACATCTTAAAAAAATTGAAAAAAAAAAAAGAGTATAATTATTAGTATCATTGTATTATTTCATTTATAAATTAATTGATTTATCCATGAACTAAATAGATTTCGCATTTGAATTTGACGAATAATAATAATACTGTCTGTCACGGAATAAAAAAATTTGGAACAAATTTGATAAGACAAATAACGTGACTCTTTTAAGAAATTTATATATTTTCCTTTAAAATGTCATAAATTTCAATCTCTCCCTTTTTTTTTTTAATTATCTCAAAATTATATCTTTTTTATATATCTTAATTTTTTTTTATTTTTATGTTAAAAATCATAAAACTTTAATTTTATAAAAAAATTTAAAATTTAATATTAAATTTATTAAAATCAAAATTTTTTTTAAACTCTATGAAAATTAATACATGACAAAAATTTTGGAATTAAGAGAATATTCTTTTTTTTTTCCAGAAAAAACCTTGATTTGGAAAGAAAATTCAAGTTTTCATGATAACATCAGGATTAGAGCAAGTCGGGAGAAGCATTACGCTTCCCCAGTCAGGAGATGAAGGATTAAATTAGAAATTTAAAAAATAGTAACAAGCGTGTGAAGCAATCGAATTTGTTGCCCTTTAAAATCAATAAAAAAATCAACAACATATACTTGACCTCACACTGCATTAGCACCTTTTATTTAAGTTATTTTCGGGGGTTCTGTCGCTTTCTCTCTCTATCACGTTTTAAGGTTAACTCATTAACATATTTGAGATAATCTCCACTCCAACTCGTCCATCATCATTCTCTCTTTCTCTAATGGCAACCGATTTTTTTTTAGTAACTTTTTATCAGCACGTGACGAATTGAGCCTATGTCTAATGTGTGATTAAAATCTTATCAATTTTTTTTTTTTTTACTTATATTGGAGTTTGGACAAAAGTTGCACATGTCAAATTAGATCCTTTTGAGGGTCCCAACTCTCACCTGGGAGAAGCGAAACTCCCTTTGTGCTGCTTTCGTTAGGTGAAATGAAACTGAAGTTTCCTATCCAATCACATCACGGATTGTGGGTTCCGAGTCGTCTTTCAATTCAGTACTACTGAGTTTTCCTAGCAGCCAAACAAAACGAACCAAATACTCTTTTACAATTTGCAGCGTTATTCCCATGGACATGAGTGTGAAAAAGCCAAAACCAGCATAATTTAGAACCCAAAAAAAGCTAAAATCTGGAGGAGTTTCACATCATATTGTAATGATTAATCATGAATTTTATCAAATGAAGAGACGTTACAATCTTACGCTAATCAATTATCATCATAAAAAATTTCATCGATCACCTTCATTGAACTCTTTCTTGCAACTAATAAAATGAGAAAGAGCCTATGGAAGAAATTCTAATTATAGACACCCTCTGAAAAGAAAGAAAATCAACTTTCCAGTTAGATGCTGGAAGCCATGGGGTAGAAATAAAAACAACAGCAGATTCGTAACAGCTGCGCCGATCAAACTGATTAAGAACTATTAGCATTCCCGGTAGTAGTAGCAGAATCTGACGAATTGTTGTCCCTTCCAAAATCTGTCATCATATCATCCACTGTTGAATCTCATCTTCGCTTATTCCATCCCAAAACTCAGTCCCGAATCCCATTTCCGTGTCCCTTTCCATGCTCACATGATTTCTCTCACTCTCTTGTTGCAAATTTAACGAGTTATTATTAATTTCTTGATTAAACACAATGGCAGTTGTTGGTGTTGGTGTAGCTGTTCCTGTTGCTGCTGCTGCTGCTGCGGCTGCAGCTGGTGGTGGTGGTGGTGTTACATTGGCATTGCTATTGCTATCAGGAAATGGGAAGTTAAGTTTAGCCCTTGGTCCACGGAATTCGATAGCTGCTTTATCGTAAGCGCGAGCTGCTTCCTCCGCCGTGTTGAACGTTCCAAGCCAGACCCTTGTGGCGCGGTTCGGATCTCGAATCTCCGCGGCCCATTTGCCCCATGGCCTTTGCCTAACTCCCCTGTAGTTTCTCTTTACTCGTTTAGTTTTGGAAGTAGTGCCACTTTTTTGTTCTTGCTGACTTGGCGGGAAAAGATTGCACCCCAAACAGCCGTCAAATTTGCACACGTGGCACTTATCTAGAACTTCACTCGCTTGGAATACCATGTTCCCACAATCAGCGTCTAACCCAGCATTAACAGTAGAAGAAGAACCCCCAGGGGCACCAAAATCGATAGGAAAATCAAAGGCCGCGGCGGTGGAGGAGGAGGAGGAGGGGATGGAACCGGTGATGACGTTTTTGAGTGCGGAGACCATGACGGAGATTTCTTGTTCAGGAGAAAGACGACGAAGCGGTGGTGGCGGCGAAGACATTGACGGCGGAGTAGGGCTAAGTCCCTGCCTTTTCAGGTACCTCTGCATAAGCGTGGTAGGCACTTGCTGTGAATCTTGAGAAATTTTGAAGTCTCTGACTTTTGGCTCTGTCTTTGGTTCGCTTGAGTTTCCGTTTGTTTTGGCTCTGTCTTTGGTTCGCTTGAGTTTCCGTTTGTTTTGGGACAGAAAAGAGAGTAAAGAAGCATTTTATACGAAGACTTGCCAGGATGCGAACGTGGCATGCCAGCTGGGAACACCGTTAATACACGGGGTGAGAAGATTTTAGTGAGACACGTTCGTGGCAGATGACGTTATTAATAACAGTTACAAAGAATATACACGCGGGGATTTTGGACGGAAAATTAAAGGAAAAACAGAGAGCGTCGTTCAGCATTAAAGGATTGAAAAAGTGAAGGACAATGTGAATATTACCGCTGCGTGAAACAAAGGCCTAGTGACATGGCCTTGGCGGTTATACTTGTCAGTTTCTTCTTTCATCATAGTGCCCTTTTTAATTTTCTCTTTATTTCTTTCCTATTTCTTTTTTTTTTTTTTTGACTAGGTAAAATATTCAACCAAAATTAAAAATTTATTTTTTAAATTAAAAAATTTTAGGCTATATTTTAACATTTTTTACACTTATCATTAATCTATTTGTACTTCATTTAAATACATGATAGAAAAAACTCTAACTATTATTCTATGATTTCATTCTTCTCAGCACGAATTCAAAGTAGCCTTTAGTATATTATGTCATCAATCATCTTATTTTTTCTGCAAAAAAAAAAAAAAAAAAATCTTTGATGCATTTAAATTTGATTTTTATTCTGGCATATAAGCTAGTTTATGATCAATAATGTTGAATGAGTAGATGCAATTTGTTTCAAAAAATGTCTAGGTTTAACAAAATTTGTAAGTACAGAACATTAAATTTTAATTTTACGAGAATTTATTTCTTAAAAAATGAATGAATCATTTGCATTAAATTTAAAATATACAAACTTTCTCAAAAAGTCAACTTGTAACTTCTTTGAAAATTTTCTTACAGGTTAACGTTTAGATCATATAAATAAATTTATTTTTGAAACATTAAATTAATTAATTTTTTTTAGAATATATCATGTATTCTTAAATATTTTTGAAAATGCTTTGTTCTCTTACTTTTTTTTTTAGTAAAGATAGACTTTTTAATATCAATGTTGAAGGTAATTGGCACAAAATGAAACTTTCCAACCTTCACGAATCTTTCTTTTTTCTTGGGAAGGGGAGATGAATCCATGCATTTCATTAATTTGGGAAGCTTTTCAACTTCATAAATTGTCTTACAGTGTAATGCAATTATACCCAATCGGGAATTTTGTAAAGATATACCCAGAAGAAATTACAGAAAGTTGGAAACTGGCAACAGGCTGTAGCAAGTCAATATCAGGGCTGCGAAAGCGATGGTTCAAATCTTGGTAGAGGCAGTGGACGGTGAAACATGCAAAACGCTGCGTTTAGAACGTAGGAGGGGGATTCGATGGTGGCAGCAAGATTTTGTTTTTATCTGAGATTAACAACATGTGAAAATAATTATTTAATTTAATTATAATTTAATAAAAAAAGGTTAACTGATAAAGTAAAGAGTTAAGATCTCTGGGAGAGAAAATTAGATCTATCCCAAATTTGAAATACTTTTAATCCTATTATCAAAAATAAATAAATAAAATATGATTTCAACGAATTTAATTATTAATTATTCTTACCATTAATAACCAGAATAAGTAGACAGATAGGAATATATTATTAGTATGAGTTCAAATTTGGTTTAGTCATTGACAAATGCAAATGGTGTTCTCGAAATAAATAAAAAAAAAAATTAGAGAATAAATTTTCTTTAAATACCTTCATTTTTTTAATATTTAAAAAATAAAAAAAATTTCCAGAACCCCAAATTTTTTTTTTGAAATTTATTTTATTGATAAAATTAATAAAATCCATTCACAGTATTATATATATTAATTATAAATCATCACTCTTAAAAAAAAAATCTTGATTCATCAATTTAGGTCGTGATTATAAATGTTAGTTTAGTACTTTATTTTAATGGAGATTTTTAATTTCTAATGTTATTAGTTTTTAACATTGGTCGACACTTGATAGCTTACCAATAAAGGAAATTTTGAATTTTAACAAATAAAATCATAGGAACATAGATACTTTGTCTTAAAAACATACATAGATGCAGAATTAATTTCAATAGCCCAATCAATCTTGGACAGCAAGGCTTGTATTAGGATCGTTGTCTGGTACCATGCTAAAAATTAGAAGTAATCAATTCGACGTCACCATTAATCATATCAATAGGAGGAGGGCTGGGCAGAGAATCATGCTAATCAAAACAACAGAGATACACGTCTATAATATTTTGATGTAGTGTTGGCGTTGCCATTGTTGACAATTTCATTTCAATGCCATCGTATCGATGGATATGTTTTAATTATATCAAAATGTAATATATTTAAAAATAAAATTTTATATCATATTTGATATAATATAATATTAATTAATTTTGTTGATTTTGATTAATTTTGTAAATTTTAATAGATGGTCAATATATTAATATAAAATGTGTTTTGTAATTTTTAGCTTATTTTTTGTTATTTTATTATTTTTAATCTAATAAAAATAAAATTAATTGATAAAATAATTTTTAGAAGTTAAATTTTCTTTATTTTTTACTGTAACTTATTTTCTTTTATAGTATATTTTTTCAAATTAAAGTTCACAAGTATTTCAATATCTTTCAATAAAATAATTATATTCCTTTTCTAAAATTTAAAAATCATAAAGTAAATTTTTTTTTTCATCTCTTTGTTTTTATTTTAGTATTTATATGAAAAAGAAAAATATTCATTTAAATATTATATAATTCATTTAAAAATATCATAACATTTAAAAATCAAATATTAATTTTGCGAGAATTTAACTTTTAAAGAAAATGAATGAACTACTTACATTAAATCTCAAACATTAAAACTTTCTCAAAAAGTCTACTTGTAACTTTATTGAAAATTTTCTTACCGATCACCGTTAAGATCATATAAATATATTCATTTTTGAAACATTGACTTAATTTTTTTAGAATATATCATGTGTTCTTAAATATTTTGAGAATGTTTTGTTTTCTTAATTTTTTTTAGTGAAGATAGTCTTTGTTTATATCAATGTTGAAGGCAATTGGCACAAAATGAAACTTTCCAGCCTTCATGAATTTTGTGGGGGAGGAATCCGTGCATTTCATTATTTTGGGAAGCTTTTCAACTTCATAAATTGTCTTACAGTGTAATGCAATTATGCTAAGAAATGGCAAAGTGTTAAGAGTATACAGTTCATGACAGTTTACGATCATCGCAGAGGACAGCAACCATTTACACGGCGCCGACCAGGTGCCCTATACGTTGGAAGGTTTAAGAATAAAGAGCCAAAACAGAAGAGAAAGAAGAACGCACATCACTGTTTTCCATTGACAGGGGAGACACAGCTGGCAATGCGAGGGACCAAACCCAACCGTCAGAGCTCAAAAGGACCAAACACAGACAAAGGGGCCCCCCCTCCCCCTTTCCCTTCGATCTCTTTGACAAATTCAAGTACTTCAATTAAAGAAAAGGAATTGGATTTAAAGAAAAAAAAACAAAAAAAGGGAGAAAAGTCAGTTGCCCAAGTCAAAAAAAAAAAAGAAATGGATGAAAAGTTGGCTGCCCAAGTCGCCACATCCCATAAGAAATTAAGGAAAGTTGAAACAGGTTGTCTCTGTATCAAAGAACAAGACAATCTGTGGGCTGCGGAACCGATGGTTTAAATCTTGGTCCAGGCCGTGGACGGTGAAACATGCAAAACGCTGCGTTTAGAACGTAGGTGGGGATAAGAAGGTAGCAGCAAGATTTTGTTTTTATGCGAGACTAATAACATGTGAAAATAATTATTTAATTTAATTAAAAATTAATAAAAATAAGTTCAACTGATAAAGTAAAGAGTCTTAAGATCTCTTGGAGAGAAAATTAGATCTAACCAAAATTTCAAATACTCTTAATCCTATTATCAAAAATAAATAAAAAAAATGTGATTAATATGCCAAAAAGATAAAATATGATTTCAAGGAATTTAATTATTAATTATTCTTACTAGTAACAACCAGAATAAGTATACAGATGGGAATATATTAATAGTGTGAGCTCACATTTGCTTAGATCACTTGCAGATGCAAACCTGTTCCAAAAATTAAAAAATAAAAAATAATTAGAGGAAAATTTTTCTTTAAATAATTTAGAATTTTATTTTTTGAACATTCAAAAAATTAAAATACTAGAAATTTTAAAGAAAATTTTTTTTTGGAAACCTTAAAAAATAATTTAGATATTTTTTTATTGATAAAATTGATAAATTCATCGATAATATTTTTTATATATTATAAATAGATACTCTTAAAAAACAATTTAAATTTGCAACTGATTTAATTCATGATAATAAATTTTAGTTTAGTAATTTATTTTAATGGTAGTTTCTAATTAATGGTGGTATTAATTTTTAACATTGGTTGACATTTGATTACTTACCAATAAACGAAATTTTGAATTTTAACGAATAAAATCATAGGAACATAGATACTTTGTCTTAAAAACATACATAGATGCAGAATTAATTTCAATAGTCCAATCAATCTTCGACGGTAACTCTATACTAGGATCCTTCTCCGGTAGTTTAACAATAGTAATTAATCAACTTTTTTTTTTGTTGGGTACCATGCTAAAAATTAGACATAATAAATTCGACGTCACAATTGCCTTTACTGTTCGGAGCCAAAGATCAACTGTATTGTAGCAGTTATTATTTCCGACAAAAAAGAAAAGGATCTATGTATAAAGATTTTCAATTAAATATTTATAAAAGTTAAAATCAAGTTTTTCTTGTTTCGTTTTTGCTGAGGAAGATGAAAGATTGTCGTCAACCATCATAATATTATCATAGTAAAAAGGTCCAAATTTTGTAGATGTATATGAAAGAATATGTTTTTGGTCCATCTTTTCTACAAGTAAGTCTATTTTATCTTCTATATTATTCATTTTTACAAACAATTTAGTGAAAAAAAAAAAAAGAAGATCAAACAAGCCATTTACAGCTCTACTTATAAAAATATTATTAGATTCAGACTTAGGATCTATATGCAAACTATGATTATAAATTTGATATCTACAAATACAATTATTTTTGAAGTTGATTCAATGTTTATGGTGCTTAAGACTAGTGTGATTTTGTATAGGTTACTCAAAGTCAGTCAACAAAAAGCATACAAAGCCAATGAATACCAGCAAATTACCACAGATTCACGATATGAGCTTTAAAACAAAGAATAAATAATAAAAAACAAGAGTAGATATAAAGACTTTGTTTATAAAATAGAGTACAAGATAGATCGATAAGCTGAAATATTACAAACATTTTTACAAACCTAGAGCTCTGATACCATTTTAGTGTTCAAAACTGAATCTAAACCTTTATAAAGGTTTAGATTATCTTCAAGCTATTGAAACCCTTTATGAAGAATATAAATGATTTTTTCAAAAATATAGTTATCATTACATGCTTAACTATGACACAACTAGTGTTAGTAGGAAGCAGATAATGATATGATAGAAGATAATTTTAAAATTCTTGCTACTAACCTAGTAGTAAAGAATGAGCCAGTTTCATCCAATGAAACCACATCAGATGATTTTTCTAGTTCTGACGATCAATCAGATCCAAAATCTCAAAACCTTATTTTTCAACAAGAGGATAAAGGTAAAAGAAAAGCATAAGAAATATCTAACTTAGATATGGACGATTTCTTCTTTTCCTGATTATTTACATTCTCATGAAGAATTAGCTCAACATAAATCTCACCTAAAAAAGGATGAGATAAAACAAACTTCAAAATCTAGCCAAACCAGTCAGATTAAATCAAAAATCCCTATAATTGATTCATTAAACAAACGAACAATTGCACATAAAGGTATAATCGAGCCAAGTCGAGCCGATACAATGAGAATCTCGAGCTCGAGCTCGACTCCCAACTCGAGGCTCGATATTCAGTTCGAACTCGATCGAGTTTCATTTTTTTAGCTCGAGCTCGATTCGTGATCGAAATTCAGCTATTCGAACTCGCTCGATTAAGCTTGATTAATATGTTAAAATAAGTTTGATTTTTATATTCGATAAAAGTTCGATTATTTGTGCTCGAACTCGAATTCGATATATTTTATTAATTAAAATAATAAAAAAATTAAATATAAAAGCTCGATTAAGCTCGTGAGCTACTCGAGTCGAGTATAAAAATACTCGAACTCGATTCGATCGATAAGTCAAGCTACTCGAGCTCGAGCTCAACTCGATAATAATCGAATCGAATTCAAGTTTTATTCTAATTGAACCCGAGTAACTTGCGAGTACTAATGTATCATTTACACCCTTAGTTGCACAAGGTGTCACTTATTTAGATCTAACCCGTGTTCCTGTCAAAGACTATGAAAAAAATCATAGATGATTGGGCATAATCTATGTCTATTGTTGTCACAGGTTACAATGATAAGTGGAACGAAAAAAGATTTCTTAATTAGAAATGATCTCTATATAAATGTTTTCAAAAGGAAAAAAAAATATAATTTATGTTATTTTACATTAAATGGAGGATAGTTAAGCATGGGAGAGATAAGAGAAAAGGAAGGAGTAAAAAGAGATGACTGAAAGAAAGGCCTCATCTAGCTAATTACAATAAAGGCTTAATAGACGAAAACATGAACAGTAACTATGTACAGTTGCCTTTATAGTATACAGTAAAATTTTTATCTACAGTACTATTACAGTGACTTTCTATAGTAGTTTTGGTAGCAGATCTCTATCTGTTATATGTTACAGTGACTGCTACAGGACTTTTGTCGGGAACAGTAACTATTATAATAGTAGCTGGTTTTTAGCTCTGAACATTTTTATCTTTTTATGTCGACAGCATGGATCAGCTAATTCCTACTTAAAATTTTTACAGGATATTTTGGGTTAGAATTATCCTTCCATTGTATTATCCAAATTTTGTAGTTCAACACCATCTTCATCCAGGGTTTGGTGTGAATGTGGAAAAGTGGATCTGAATTGATTCCACATTTTTCATCCGTCTTGATACTGATATAGCATCTCTGTAGGATGATCAATATATTTCATTTTAAAAAGTCTTTCCAGAAGTTGGATTGCCTCTGGTTAAGTTTGGAATGGTGCTTGAAAGGTAGCATAATAAATTATTGTAAAAATCCTTCGTCCATTCGTTTGTATGATAGCTTTTAGGAAATTATCTCTGGTGGCCAGTTGAAGGAGATATGAGGCTTTTTTTCATTATTTTGATTCTTGTTTGGAATTGGTATTATGCTGGATTAGAATATTTTGAAACAATCTTGTTTAGTGTTTCAAGAATTTCCAAGGCTTCTGTTGTTGGGTTTAACATAAAGCCAGAAAGGACTTTTTTCATTTTTCAAATTTGATAAGGTTGAAAAAATCTCTCTCGCTGGTAACAACCAAGAAAACTAGTAATGGTGAAATGTATGTAAAAGAAATAATGGCTGTTGTTTACAGCTTTATGAAAATGATATTTTATAAAAGTTGGAAAATCTTTAATTAAATTAAAATATAAGTTTTGTACAAGGATTAGACCAACTATTTCAAGGTCGATGTTGGTTACATCAAAAGGTTCATTATTTAGACAAAATTTAATTTTTGAAATACGATCCCCAGTGGTAGTAATATGAATATATAAAGAGTAATAATGTTCAGAAAGTTTTTTTTATCAACAGTTTTTTTGTTGTCTGAGTAATTGAAAGATTTATTTATTGGAACAGTTTCTTGGTTAGGAAGACTGCAACTTTTTCGAACAAAAAAATTCTCTTGAGCTTGTTTAGCTAAAGAGAATTATAATTTTCAAAATATTCACATAAATTCAAGAAATTGTTTATTTCTTGAACACTGTACTAATTTTCTTCCAAAGCAAAGAAATCAATATCTTACTGTTTTAGCATATTAGTGGAAAGAAGGCTTTGGAAAGCTGTTTCTTTAAACTTCTAAATTTCATCAACATGTTTGACTAAGAATTCAGCTAATTTGATCGTCCCTTTTCGAAAGCTAGATTTATTTTTTGAGAGATGGGATTTCCAAATATTGTTTAGCAAATTATAGACTCATGGTTCAAGTCCAGGGTTATAAAAATCTTTAATCTCTGGATTAAAGAGTTTTATTTTTTCTAGCAGTTGTTTTGCTGAAAAAACTATTTCAAAGTAACTCATAGGAGTCCATACATTTGGATCTTGAGTAAATTGAGAGAGTTCTGGTTGAATCCTCAAAAGAGATGGCATAAATGGTGGTATAAAATTTTCGAGTTGATGAAAAAATAATCTTTGATTAGGATCATTGTAAAAACCAAATCTTGGGTTAGGATTTGTACGAAAACATGGAATCTTGGAGAAAAATGAGTAGAGGAAGAAAAAGAGGATTTTTTACCTATTTTCTATTTTATGGTTCTCCATTCTCCTGGGTCATGGACAGGTTGTTTTCCTCGATCCATGTTGTCTACTTAGATAATCTGCAATGAGGTTTTTGTCTCCATTGATGAATTTCACTTGAAAATTATATTGGCAAAGAAAATTATACCATGTAATTCGCTTGAAATTTTTAGAGAGCTTTCTATTTTAAGGAAATCTCTTACTACTGGGTTATCTGTTCTGATAACAAATATCTTAGGGGCTAACTAGATGTGAAATCGCTGTACATAATTTTTTATGGCTAACAATTCTTTTTCATAAATAATGTAGTTTATTTCGTTTGGTTTAAATTTATCGAAATTATATCCACATATCAATTCATCCTTTTGATGAAGATTTTTTACTTTGAGGACACATCTCCAATATTCTTCATTGGCATCTATCGCTAATATTAGTAGATCTCCCTATTTAGGCAAATAAACTTTAGGAATATAAGTTAGCTCTGATTTGATTTGTTTAATAATATTAGAGTCTGTTGTTGTCCAGACAAAATCATTGTCTTTGCGTAATTTATGCAAAAGAAGACTTTCTTTTTTAGAAAGATTTTAAAAAAATTTTCTACCATAATTTAATATACCTAAAAATTGTGGAAGTTGTTTAATATTATCCAGTTCTTCTGAAAACTCATTGATCTTCAAGATGATATGATCCTACAATGTTAATCCATTAGCAGATAGATTAAGACTAAAAAATTTAATTTTTGTTTTTTCAAGTTCAACCTTTTTAGGACTTAAAATAATATCATATAAAATAAATTCTTGAGCAATAATATTCATGTGTTTTCTGTGCTCATATAATGTAGAAGAAAAAATAAGTATATCATCAATATATACACAATAAAATTATTTATGTTTACTGAAAATAATATCCATCCAACGCTGAAAATTTTATGATGCATTGCATAAACCAAAAGACATAACAGTCCATTAGAAATTACCTGTTGGTGCACTAAAAGTAGTTAAAAGTTTATATTCAGTTTTGGGTATGATTTGCCAAAAACCAAACTTACGTCAAAAATATTTTGATGTAGTGTTAGTGCAGGTATTACTTTACTCAAGCAATTAAATTTGAAAAAAAAAAGTTTTTTAAATTTATTCTTTATTTTACTTAAGCATAAGTCTATTTAAAAATGTCATTCCTCGTCGAGAAGGAATCTACACAAACACACACAATAAAAAAAAAGGCTGTATCCAATCTAACATCAAATACAGGCAATGCTCCCTCCCAAAGATGCCACATTGTTGAAGAAATTTCATCAAAAGTTTTTTTTTTTTTTTTTTTGCTTTTTTAAGATTAAAGTAGAGAAGAAAAATGTAGAAAGTGATTGAGTATAGGATTGTTACTGTTTTTTTGGACCAAAATGAAAACAAAAAAGTCGTTCCTGTTTCCCTTTATGATGACTAACGCCAAAACACGAGTTTATCCAGTGAAAACAATTATACAGTAATTTGCCTATTATTTATACAGTAAAAACGAAATCAAGACGTATGCTTGATAATCCTACGTCCTCATCTGTAGCCCCAGAAGAATCAATCAATAATTGAAACCAACAGAGAATTCTTACCCAAATTAATGACCAATTGAGTGCAGAGACAAACCTACAACAAGTGATCTCCTCAGGGCGCCACCAAGAACAAAAAAATTTTACGAAATCTTCTGTCTAATCATCATCCTCAGAATCTGAATTTCAACAAAGAGAATCAAGTCAGCAACACATTCAGAAGAAATAAAAATGATTCTCAGGTAACAAAGAGGAGAAGATTTTAAAATTGTGCATTGGGAGTGTATGTATAAAGAATTTGCAAATTAGACAAACTGAATTTGAGAATTCTAATTTTATAATTCAAAGAGTTTTTATATTATTTACTTATTTTACAAGCCTACATCATTTTACACAAATATCACAAGTTTTCCTTGATATCAACTCTGCGTCTTCGGAGACAATTGGGAGTATGGACAAGCTGACAACAAAGGATGCAAAATCAAGTGCCATGTTTCCTTCTTATTGATTTAGTGTCAAACTATTGTATGCATGCCTTATGATTCTTTTATCATATTAAAGAAGCAATAAGATAAAAACTGCATGTAGCCACTACCACGAAATTAGAGGAGAACTAGTAGTTTGATCATTTTTACTTTCTTCTACATTGAAACTTAATGATGTGACCACATGCATTTAGTATAGCAGGTGTACTTTCGAATGTTGTTATTCTATTTTATGGAGCAACAAATAATCAATATTTCTGTCAGGTGCTCTAAAAACTGACTTGATACTGAAAATTTTTAAATTCCAACACTGTCATGCATCTGCCCTGCTCATTGCGTCTATGACTTATGTTTAGAGGAGAGAAGTTTGAACAATTTTGGATAATAAAAGACAACAGCAAAGAGAAGCTTTTACGATTTTCAAGGAATAAAAAGATAAAGGTGCAGACATCCCCAAATATCATAAAACAAGAGGCAAGTTGATTTTTCTGCTTTTATTTTGAAAAAAGGCTTACCAGATCTAATGTCTTCTCCAACTTTTCCTCTATTTTTCAATTGTCTCATGATCATTGAGCAAATGAGAACCCACCAGTAGACATGGAACACAAGTAGCATCAGCAACATGGTATTGAAAACATAGAACAGGGATGTGGGATATGATTCTGAAAGATTTAAGAACTCCCGAACATCATAGCTGTTAGAGGCCAACCACAAGAGTAGACAAGTGATCATTCAGTTTGCAGGTAATGTAGTGAAACCAAATTATTAACCATAAGGGCAAACTTTGAACTTTTGATGACCCAAAATGGAAAGAATATTAGACGTAGCAAGAGCCAAGAGAAGGCAAATAATCCAAAGCACACACTAGCAGCAAGCTCCCTTTCAGAATATTTGAAAACTTTAGCCGCTTCCATAAACACATCACTTGCATCATGTGGGGTAAGTATAATTGAACCAATGCGGAAAAAGCTGTAAACAAGCAAATTATAATCTTCTTCTCACTTGGATATCTACAAGTTAATTTAATTTATCAAACCAACTTTTACAAAGAAAAGCTATGTTCTTCCCTCACAAGAATTCTATTAAATGCTCCTCAATTCCGATGTAAACATCTACTCCAAAAACTTGCAAGCCATAGATTTCATTGATCTCAGTCAACAATTAGATAATGGCAACTCCATTACTAAAATCAGATGCTAAGGGTATGAATGTTATCACAGCAATGAGGAACATAATACTGGCAGAGTGAAAAATGCCTGCATTTTTACCATGAGTTGATGAAAAAATGAACATATCACATAATTTTTAAAAGATGGCATAAACTTTCTTCTTACAGTATCAAATAGCAAAGCTGCCATGAGCAGTTTTTGTCAAAAACTGCTAATGATCCAAAGGATAGCAATATACCACAATTTTTAAACCATAAGAGTATAATAGTGGCATTTACTTATGGCGGCTTGCTGAAAGTAAACTCAAAGAAAGACAAATTATGTAGCACATTGAACTAGAGATCTAAAATATATGCATACAGAAAGCAAACGAATTTTAGACCATATGTACGACTAAAAGATAATAATAAAATTTTCAAAAATGAAAACAAAAAAAAACAAACAAGGAATACTAAAATCCCGTTGCAATCTGGAGATAGATGGTCCAATGATGAGATTCCTGAAGTTGCCAAGAGATAAGCAATAAAGATTACCGAAAGAATATTTGCCTCTTTTATGTGGTAATGACTGGGATTTTGGTGCATTTCAACAGAAATGGGTAAGTTACCTTGAAATGTATGAGTATCCAATCAGGATAATAGTAATTATTGTTAGGTATTACCATAGTTCTGATATCATTTGTTAGAAATTCAACACACACATGCAGTACTTATACACAAAATAACAAGCTTAAATAAAAAATAAGAATTCAAATATATTCGTTTCGGCTCAACTCAAAATGACTTACTCTAAATCCAATCCATTAACAAATAAATATTTACAATTGTAAGACTTTTAAAATGAAAAAAGCTTCACAAAACTCTTTACTCAAAGTTTAATTCAAAATTCAATTACATCATTTTAATAGTCTACTCACTTAACTATTCTATTAGTGTTTAACTAACTGGAGCTACCAAATTAAAAATCAAAATATCTTATTTATAAGAGTGAAACTCTTATAATTTTATTAAACTCTCGATATAAGATAAAAACAGACTCAAAAATCATTAATTTTTTACGTGCGATTATTAGATTTAAGATAAATCCTAACAATTACATGACGAGACATCATCACAGCAAAATCCTTCCTTCGAGTCTCCAAAGTAAGGAGTGCGGCAATGCTATAGATGTAGAACCCACATTGGCACATGTAGAAAAGGCTTAAGGGAAGCCTGAACCAAAAAATGAAAGAAGTTAGATTTAAAATAGGTTGTCAGCAGGGATAACAAACCCTAACCTCCCACATGCAGGACCCAGTAATTAAAGAAATAGGGATTTAAAGAGAAAAGGACAAAACACATTGGGGTATGTATCAAAGGAAGCGACGTAAATTTCAACAAAATATTGATAATGCAGATTTATTCTTGAACGTAGAAAAAATATCCCATGAGAAATTGTTTTCCGTCAATATGTTGACTAGCAAGATACTTCCGTGACAGGACTGATGCATTCACTCGAAGGAACAAAAACATTTAAACCAACACCAATGAAAAGTAAAAGATCAAATCAAAGCACAATAAAAAAAGTGAACAAACTTGTTTGTAGATGATATGTATGAGTTTAACTCAGGCTTATCTACTGATAGTGAAAGACAAAAGGTTAAGATTAGTATAATCAGACGGGAGGACAAGGGCGCTAAAAACAAACAAGAACAGCAACAACGAAAACAACAATAATCAGATATTCGATGCAAATTTGCTTTCAAATACATTAATCCAAGTATGAGTATGCATTCACCATTACAAAATGGTGCACATGAATGAGTACCGTCTTTTCTACAAACTTGTCTGCAATTAATTTCAAATGAAGGAAAAAAAGGATAATTTGGAGACATAAAATGCACAGATTTCATATATGAAAAAAAAAAAAAAAAAAAAAAAAACCCAAACAAGGAAAACTGTTGATCTGAATTTAAAAAAAAGGAAAGTAAGACAGGAAACAATTTGTTTCCTTTCGAGCGCAGATACATTCCTTCATCCAAAGATAGGAGAGTAGTTTCAAAGCATTTCAACTACTAAAGAAATTAACAATAATAAATTCAGCCATCATTTCTTAAAGAATAATTATAAACAAGAGAAGAGCCTTTCATGCAATGTCAATTTAGAGATCAGAAATATAGAGCACTAGCATTGAACAAAAGGAGCAGTAACTTTGTCAGTTATATTTGTCAGTTACTTCTTTCATCGTAGTTCCCTTTTTAATTTTCTCTTTATTTCTCTACACTTTCCTATTTCTTTTTTTTTTTTTTTTGACGAGGTAAAATATTCAACAAAAGTTAAAAATTTATTTTTTAAATTTAAAAACTTTAGGCTATATTTTAACATTTTTTACACTTATCATTTGTACTTCATTTAAATGCATGATAGAAAAAACTCTCACTATTATTTTATGATTTGATTCTTCTCAGCACGAATCCAAAGTAGCCTTTAGTATATTATGTCATCAATCATCTTATTTTTTCTGCAAAAAAAAAAAAAAAAAAAAAAACTTTGATGCATTTAAACTTGATTTTTATTCTAGCATATCAGCTAGTTTATGATCAATAATGTTGAATGAGTAGATGCAATTTGTTTCAAAAAATGTCTAGGTTTAACAAAATTTGTAAGTACAGAACATTAAATTTTAATTTTACGAGAATTTATCTCTTAAAAAATGAATGAATCATTTGCATTAAATTTAAAATATATAATCTTTCTCAAAAAGCCTACTTGTAACTTTTTTTAAAATTTTCCTACAGGTTAACGTTTAGATCATATAAATAAATTCATTTTTGAAACATTGAATTAATTAAATTTTTTTAGAATATATCATGTATTCTTAAATATTTTTGAAAATGCTTTGTTCTCTTACTTTTTTTTTTTTTAGTAAATATAGTCTTTTTTATATCAATGTTGAAGGTAACTGGCACAAAATGAAACTTTCCAACCTTCATGAATTTTTTTTTTGGGAGGTTGGGGAGAGGAATCCATGCATTTCATTATTTTGGGAAGCTTTTCAACTTCATAAATTGTCTTACAGTGTAATGCAATTATGCTAAGGAATGGCGAAGTGTTAAGAATATACAGTTAATGACAGTTTACTATCATTGCTGGGGACAGCAACCATTTATACGGCGCCGACCTGGTGCCCTATCCGTTGGGAGGTTTAAGAATAAAGAGCCAAGAAGAACTCACATCACTGTTTTCCATTGACCGGGAAGACACAGCTGGCAAGTGTGATCATGTGAGGGACCAAACCCAACCATCAAAGCCCAAAGAGAACAAGCACAGACAAAAGGGTCCCCCCACCTTCCTCTAATCCCTTTGACAAATTCAAGTACTTCAAATAAACAAAAGATATACCTAGGCTTTGACCAATTGGGGATTTTATAAAGATATACCCAGAAGAAATTACAGAAAGTTGGAAACTGGCAACAGGCTGCAGCAAGTCAATATCAGGGCTGCGAAAGCGATGGTTTAAATCTTGGTCGAGGCAGTGGACGGTGAAACATGCAAAACGTTGCGTTTAGAACGTAGGAGTGGGATTCGATGGCCCCCCACCTTCCCCTAATCCCTTTGACAAATTCAACTGCTTCAAATAAACAAAAGATATACCTAGGCTTTGACCAATCGGGGATTTTATAAAGATATACCCAGAAGAAATTACAGAAAGTTGGAAACTGGCAACCGGCTGCAGCAAGTCAATATCAGGGCTGCGAAAGCGATGTTTTAAATCTTGGTCGAGGCAGTGGACGGTGAAACATGCAAAACGTTGCGTTTAGAACGTAGGACGGGGATACGATGGTGGCAGCAAGATTTTGTTTTTATCTGAGATTAATAACATGTGAAAATAATTATTTAATTTAATTAGAATTTAATAAAAATAGGTTAACAGATAAAGTAAAGAGTTAAGATCTCTGGGAGAGAAAATTAGATCTAACCAAAATTTGAAATACTTTTAATCCTATTATCAAAAATAAATAAATAAAATATTATTTCAAGGAATCTTACCATTAATAACCAGAATAAGTAGACAGATAGGAATATATTATTAGTATGAGTTCAAATTTGGTTTAGTCATTGACAAATGCAAATGGTGTTCTCGAAATAAATAAAAAAAAATTAGAGAATAAATTTTCTTTAAAAACCTTCATTTTTTTAATATTTAAAAAATTAAAAAAAATTTCCAGAACCCCGAAATTTTTTTTGAAATTTATTTTATTGATAAAATTAATAAAATCCATTCACAGTATTATATATATTAATTATAAATCATTACTCTTAAAAAAAATTCTTGATTCATCAATTTAGGTCGTGATTATAAATGTTAGTTTAGTACTTTATTTTAATAGAGATTTTTAATTTCTAATGTTATTAGTTTTTAACATTGGTTGACACTTACCAATAAACGAAAATTTGAATTTTACCAAATAAAATCATAGGAACATAGACACTTTGTCTTAAAAACATACATAGATGCAGAATTAATTTCAATAGCCCAATCAATCTTCGACGGCGACGCTATACTAGGATCCTTCTACGGTAGTATAACAATAGTAATTAATCAACTTTTTTTTGTTGGGTACCATGCTAAAAAATTAGACATAATCAATTCGACGTCACAACTGGAGGGTTGGGCAGAGAATCATACTAATCAAAGGACAGAGATCCACGTCAATAATATTTTGATGTAGTGTTAGTGCAGGTATTACTCACTCAAGCAATTAAAATTGAAAAAAAAAGTTTTTTTTTTTTATTTAAGCATATGTCTTTTTAAAAATGTCATTCCTTGTCGAAAAGGAATCCACACACACACACACAAAAAGATAGTACCAATCTAACATCAAATACAGGCAATGCTCCCTCCCAAAGATGCCACATTGTTGAAGAAATTTCATCAAACGTTTTTTTTTTTTATTGCTTTTTTAAGATTAAAGTAGAGATGAAAAATGTAGAAAGTGATTGAGAATTGGGTTGTTACTGTTTTTTTGGACCAAAATGAAAACAAAAAAGTCGTTCCTGTTTCCCTTTATGATGACTAACGCCAAAACACGAGTTTATCCAGTGAAAACAATTATACAGTAATATGCCTATTATTTATACAGAAAAAAGGAAATCAAGACGTATGCTTGATAATCCTACGTCCTCATCTGTAGCCCCAGAAGAATCAATCAATAATTGAAACCAACAGAGAATTCTTACCCAAAGTAATGACCAATTGAGTGCAGAGACAAACCTACAACAAGTGATCTCCTCAGGGCGCCACCAAGAACAAAAAAATTTTACGAAATCTTCTGTCTAATCATCATCCTCAGAATCTGAATTTCAACAAAGAGAATCAAGTCAGCAACACATTCGGAAGAAATAAAAATGATTCTCAGGTAACAGAGGAGAAGATTTTAAAATTGCGAATTGGGAGTGTATGTATAAAGAATTTGCAAATTAGACAAACTGAATTTGAGAATTCTAATTTTATAATTCAAAGAGTTTTTATATTATTTACTTATTTTACAAGCCTACATCATTTTACACAAATATCACAAGTTTTCCTTGATATCAACTCTGCATCTTCGGAGACAATTGGGAGTATGGACAAGCTGACAACAAAGGATGCAAAATCAAGTGCCATGTTTCCTTCTTATTGATTTAGTGTCAAACTATTGTATGCATGCCTTATGATTCTTTTATCATATTAAAGAAGCAATAAGATAAAAACTGCATGTAGCCACTACCACGAAATTAGAGGAGAACTAGTAGTTTGATCATTTTTACTTTCTTCTACATTGAAACTTAATGATGTGACCGCATGCATTTAGTATAGTAGGTGTACTTTCGAATGTTGTTATTCTATTTTATAGAGCAACAAATAATCAATATTTCTGTCAGGTGCTCTAAAAACTGACTTGATATTGAAAATTTTTAAATTCCAACACTTTCATGCATCTGCCCTGCTCATTGCGTCTATGACTTATGTTTAGAGGAGAGAAGTTTGAACAATTTTGGATAATAAAAGACAACAGCAAAGAGAAGCTTTTACGATTTTCAAGGAATAAAAAGATAAAGGTGCAGACATCCCCAAATATCATAAAACAAGAGGCAAGTTGATTTTTCTGCTTTTATTTTGAAAAAAGGCTTACCAGATCTAATGTCTTCTCCAACTTTTCCTCTATTTTTCAATTGTCTCATGATCATTGAGCAAATGAGAACCCACCAGTAGACATGGAACACAAGTAGCATCAGCAACATGGTATTGAAAACATAGTAAAGGGATGTGGGATATGATTCTGAAAGATTTAGGAACTCCCGAATATCATAGCTGTTAGAGGCCAACCACAAGAGTACACAAGTGACCAGTCAGTCTGCAGATAATGTAGTGAAACCAAATTATTAACCATAAGGGCAAACCTTGAACTTTTGATGACCCAAAATGGAAAGAATATTAGACGTAGCAAGAGCCAAGAGATGGCAAATAATCCAAAGCACACACTAGCAGCAAGCTCCCTTTCAGAATATTTGAAAACTTTAGCCACTTCCATAAACACATCACTTGCATCGTGTAGGGCAAGTATAATTGAACCAATGCGGAAAAAGCTGTAAACAAGCAAATTATAATCTTCTTCCCACTTGGATATCTACAAGTTAATTTAATTTATCAAACCAACTTTTACAAAGAAAAGCTATGTTCTTCCCTCACAAGAATTCTATTAAATGCTCCTCAATTCCGATGTAAACATCTACTACAAAAACTTGCAAGCAATAGATTTCATTGATCTCAGTCAACAATTAGATAATGGCAACTCCATTACTAAAA
Organism: Durio zibethinus; assembly: GCF_047325235.1. Classification (NCBI taxonomy): domain Eukaryota; kingdom Viridiplantae; phylum Streptophyta; class Magnoliopsida; order Malvales; family Malvaceae; genus Durio; species Durio zibethinus. The sequence goes on from NC_143163.1 coordinate 4,228,558, forward strand.
TCAGATGCTAAAGGTATGAATGTTATCACAGCAATGAAGAACATAATACTAGCAGAGTGAAAAATGCCTGCATTTTTACCATGAGTTGATGAAAAAATGAACATATCACATAATTTGTAAAAGATGGCATAAACTTTCTTCTTACAGTATCAAATAGCAAAGCTGCCATGAGCAGTTTTTGTCAAAAACTGCTAATGATCCAAAGGATAGCAATATACCACAATTTTTAAAACCATAAGAGTATAATAGTGGCATTTACTTATGGAGGCTTGCCGAAAGTAAACTCAAAGAAAGACAAATTGTGTAGCACATTGAACTAGAGATCTACAATATATGCATACAGAAAGCAAACGAATTTTAGACCATATGTACAGACTAAAAGATAATAATAAAATTTTCAAAAATGAAAATAAAAAACAACAAACAAGGAATACTAAAAACTCTTTGCAATCTGGAGATAGATGGTCCACTGATGAGATTCCCGAAGTTGCGAAGAGGTAAGCAACAAAGATTACCAAAAGAATATTTGCCTCTTTTATGTGGTAATGACTGGGATTTTGGTGCATTTCAACAGAAATGGGTAAGTTACCTTGAAATGTATGAGTATCCAATCAGGATAACAGTAATTACATGATGAGACATCATCACAGCAAAATCCTTCCTTCGAGTCTCCCAAGTAAGGAGTGCAGCAATGCTATAGATGTAGAACCCACATTGGCACATGTAGAAAAGGCTTAAGGGAAGCCTGAACCAAAAATGGAAGAAGTTAGATTTAAAATGGGTTGTCAGCAGGTATAACAAGCCCTAACCTCCCACATGCAGGACCCAGTAATTAAAGAAATAGGGATTTAAAGAAAAAAGGACAAAACACATTGGGGTATGTATCAAAGGAAGCAACGTAAATTTCAACAAAATACTGATAATGCAGATTTATTCTTGAACGTAGAAAAATATCCCATGAGAAATTGTTTTCCGTCAAGATTTTGACTAGCAAGATACTTCAGTGACAAGACTGATGCATTCACTTGAAGGAACAAAACATTTAAACCAACACCAATGAAAAGTAAAAGATCAAATCAAAGCACAATAAAAAAAGAGAACAAACTTGTTTGTAGATGATATATATGAGTTTAACTCAGGCTTATCTACTGATAGTGAAAGACAAAAGGTTAAGATTAGTATAATCAGACAGGAGGACAAGGGCACTAAAAACAAAGCAAGAACAGCAACAATGAAAACAACAATAATCAGATATTCGATGAAAATTTGCTTTCGAATATACTAATACAAGAATGAGTATGCATTCACCATTACAAAATGGTGCACATGAATGAGTACCATCTTTTCTACAAACTTGTCTGCAATTAATTTCAAATGAAGAAAAAAAGGATAATTTTGAGACATAAAATGCACAGATTTCATATATGAAAAAAAAACCGAACAAGGAAAACTGTTGATCTGAATTTAAAAAAAAAGGAAAGTAAGACAGGAAACAATTTTTTTCCTTTTGAGTGCAGATACATTCCTTCATCCAAAGATAGGAGAGTAGTTTCAAAGCATTTCAACCACTAAAGAAATGAACAATAATAGATTCAGCCATCATTTCTTAGAGAATAATTATAAACAAGAGAAGAGCCTTTCATGCAATGTCAATTTAGAGATCAGAAATATAGAGCACTGGCATTGAACAAAAGGAACAGTAACTTTCTGTCAATTAATGACAAAGACAATTATATCCTAGTAAAGAGGTAAATAAGACTGCATGCTAGAACACAATATGAGATTGATAAATACAACAGTTGGATATAAGTCCAAGAATTTAGGTTACTCACTTCAACTCTTGATCTGGCCAGCCCCTGAAGTACCCTTTTGTATCTCTGAACCATGGCTCGTAGTAGGTGATTTGGAGGACACATGTTTCAACAGTAGCATAGTATGCTAGCTTCCACATAGATTCTGAGCATTTCACAATTTTTGCCTGTGTAGCTTCATTCATCTTCAAAGGAGCAGATCCGATACTCAACAACCAGATGGCTAACCTCTAAATGAACATGAAGAAAAATTTAAAATGTATTAACAAAAGATCAAGTGTTTTTTATACCTAGTTTATAATTTTGCACTTGCATTTGATTGTAATGATAAATATGAAATGAAACTATTACAAGGAGAAAATTGATCGACTAATATACTAGACAGAACCATTGCTTCTTTTACTATTTACATTCCAAGTACGGCTTTCAAATAGCTGCAAATCATTCCTAATGAAGGTAGAAGCGTCAAGTATCAAGATTAGAGAACAATCAACTTATACACAGAAGCATGATTGTTGGCTATTAGCTGACAAAAGCTCATTCCAGGTTCCATTCTCTACACTTGTCACTTTGAATTGAAATATTTTTGCAACTTCACGTGAAAAGCAAAATCAACTTCAAGAAATTGTTCTAGAAAATACTTTAAGCAACTTAATGCTCATCAATGACCCTAAATTCAGTTTTTACAAGCTAGCAAAAGCAAGAAGAATTCAACAAAATTTAGATGTCACTATCCTTTGGTACAGTTCTAAAAGCTAAACCAGTCCAAGGTTCAAAGACAAGCTCTACCTAGCATTAGTTTTTTCTTACAATGTTACATTTGCAAGATCTTATATTAAAAAAATGAAATTGCTTCAAAAAGGAAGCACAATATAGGCAAAGTTGGTAAAATATTTATTCCCCTTGTCCTCACCTCAAAACCACTTAGCCATAGCATTACTAGCATGTTTGCTTTCAAGAGCAGATGGAGAAAGTATAACATGAATGTGTTGGCTGGAAAAGGAGAGATGCAAATGATAACATATAGCGAAAAGTCAGGGAGGAGCATTTGTCTCCATTAAGAAACTGCCTCCAAAAGTTATTTAACACCATCCTGATGTACCTCATAAATGTTTCTACGACCACATCTTGTTTGTGCAGGATTCAATCAAAGTGAACAAATACAAATGATTTAGCTTCTGCCTCACAAAATGTTGCGTACAAGATAGGATTTTCTGAGCAGTTACCGAATCCTTGAATAGCAAATATCTTGGTGGCTGACACGCTTCTTTTTGTCTCTCTAATATAAGTTCCATGATATCTTTCCATTTTGTTTTGATGAGGCTTGGTAATAATGTTTATAACTTTGTAAAATCAAGGGAGATCTATATGTTCTGAGGCATCATACTGGAAATTGGAAGAAAGAGAACGGTCTGATGTAAGAACCTCTTACACTGTTATCTCCCAATCAACTATTAATTTGAATAATGACCATATAACACCCAAGTCATTAATACAAGATCTAGGAACAGAAATGTTCCTTCAATTACAGTCGAATCAAAATGTACATACCCACAATATTTCTTGAAATATATAGGACCTATCATGAGGATATACCTTATTGGTGAAACATATCATTTTAGCAAGAGCTTTTATGCAAAAGATTAATTATCTGTTAGTATAACAAGTATAGTTGAACTCATGCATGCCTGAGCCCTGAAACACAAGGACACTTGGAGTAACAACTTGATTTAGGCTTTTGGAGACATTGTTGCCTAACACACAGCAACAAAATCCTCTGTTCTGAAAACTTTTCATAAATCAATTCCAAGGCTGCCCACAAATATGGTAATAGATTTTCTTAAATTTTAGAAAATAGACATATGGTAGAAGCTTTCAACCCCCCCAAATTTTTAATTTATCTGGATAAGTAAAAAAAAAAAAAAAGCAGCATTTACATTGCACAATGACTTCCAGAAAATGATGAATTTTTTCCCTGTTACAACTCTGACCTATAGTGGAACATTTTCAGGTTGCATTGGGTGCAACAGATTATGGTTACAATAGGAAAAGACAATATGGATAACTAAATTGTCAGCATTTTGTCTTTTTTATTTTTTATGACTAAAATGTTATCATCTCATCCTACAAAATCCTATCCATGTAGAATTATACAAACCTACCCTTCTTTCCATAGGTTTGCATAATTCAACAAAAAGAGGATTATGCAAAATAAGTGGTGAACATTTTAGTCGTGCATATTCAAAAGATACGTGATAAAATAAAAGGATAGTTACTCATATCAAATCCTATCCTATTTATAATCCAATGCATCAAACACAACCTTAACACACTTAAATTGACAGAGCATATGCTTCTTCCCCATCTTCCATAAACTTTCAAGACTCAAGCAGAATTTTCTCTAAATCTAACGGTTTAATAAAAAAGATAATTCATCCATATATAAAGCTCCAAGCGATACACTTTGGATGTAAACATATTATCCTGAATTCCATTCCCGGGGCCACTCTATTACGATTAAACCCTCGTCTCTTGTCCTCTCTTATCCTCTTTTTTATGACAATTCTTTCGTTTGTTATTGCCCTTTCATATGTGACATACATTAACATATCTGGACGCAGACTCAAGTTAAGCTCAACCACTAAAGTTAACTTTCTTTCCAAATACATGCATATAAAATAGTGAAAAAGATTCAAGGGACCAACCTCTCTCTAATCAATCAAAATTCAAAACGGTTTTTTTTTTATACGATGAATTTCTTTTGAATTTGAAATTTTCATATCCTTTATTAGGTTATACATGCCGTGAAATATTATATAAAAGTAAAAAACAAATAAAAAAATTGAAACAATAAACTAATTTAGGAATCAATAATCAATGAAAATAACACAAAGAAATAGACAAAAAAATCTTACGCGAAAAATGAATTTGTCAAGGAAGAACCTGGCGACAACGAAACCAAGAGCGAAGTAAACCGCCAGGAGGAAATGCCACGCCTCAGGCTTGGCATCGCTGCTCCAAATAGATAACTCCATCGGACACCAATTTTAAAGAGAAAGCAGCAATCAAACGGTTCCAAAACTCGTCCAGGAATCCGATTCTTAATGCAAGAACCCAATGCATTGAGCTTCCATTGGAGGAAAATAAGAGAGATCTGGTTTTCTAGCCCTAAATTTTTTTTTTTTTTTTGCAGAAATAGGAAGAAGAAACCAAAAAAAGAAAAAAGATTTGAGCTTGGTTTAGGCAACGGGAAAATGAAAATTATTAAAAGGAAATAAAAAATGAGGGAGTGGAGGTTAAGATCTCTCGTGTTTTGCTTAACAAACAACGGAATGTTTTTCTCGCGAGACGCTAGCTGGAATTTTATTCTTTTTGAAGACATTTTTTTTTTCTACGGTTCAGCGGCCAACTTTGAGTTTCCAACAATGTGGGTCCTCCCTTTCCTAAGGTTTGACACGTGCCAACCATTTTGTATAATTGAGAATTTTCTCTTTTTAATGGGAAAGCTACTGTTCCAACTTGATTTGATGATTCTTGGATGATGAGTTTCTTTTTTTTTTTTTTTTTTGTTCAATATTTATTCAAATTTGAGCAGATAATTTTATTTTTATAAATGTACACACGGTCAAACAACGACTACACGCCACTTGAAATTAGACAAATAAATCATAGTTTTATTTATAATTATACTATATATATACTACATCTGTATTGTAGCTATGTTTGTGTTTATCTTTCTCAATACCAGCTTATTCAGCTTTAGCAATTAATGTTGAAGTTATAATATATCACACCATTTAATTGTGGAGGTTTTTTTTTTTTTTTTTGGTGAGGGGTAATTTAAAATATTTATTCTTTAATAACGGTAGTTTTAAATTTATTTCCATTAATGAGTTAATCTAAGGCAAATTTATTTCATGTCGCATTTTTTTTTAAACACAATGTCTCGTTCCCACTCCTCTCTCCTTTGAAGGAAAATTGGAAAAATTAAGTTCTCTTTAGGTTTTTTTTTTTCTTTTTTTTCAATTCTTTAACTTCAAACTCCTTCATTTTCTTTATTTTTTTAATAATTAATAGTCTTCATATCTCTTCCGCGATTTCGCATTCTTTTTCTCCTTGTCTTCTCCTTGATCAAGCACATAAAACTTTATAAGATTCCATCTTTCGTTTGTCAATCTTTTTTTTTGTCTTTTTCTTTTATTTACAATCTCTGCTACTGATCCTTTTCTTATTTTAATTACAGAAGTGAATACAACTTCTTATAAGATCATAAACAAATGTTGTCATACAATTATATCTCGACTTTTAATCCGACTCAACACGATTTAATTTACCATCATCAGCTTTGTTCTTAACCTTAGCAAATCAAGAACAATAACAATACTTAAGTCCTAGTCTGATCGACTACAAGGCCAAAATTTTTAAGGCTTTTGATTCCTCTGGTAAGCTTGTTTGCGTAGACGATGACGACTGTAATTAAGCACATAAATGAAAATTTTACATTATTAAGTATATAAATAAAGAGCCAAAAAGTTTAATTTCAAAATAAGAAAAAAAAAATCAAACTTAAATTATTTTCATGATTATTTCGTACATTACTAGTAATTCTTCTTTTAAATATAATTAAACTTGTGAGAAAAATTTAGAAAACATTGTTTTTTTATTTTAGATAGTTAATGCCGTCTTATTTTTCTTATAAAAATAGATATATTCAAAAAACAAAGAAATTGAAAAATACGATATGGCACTGATTTGATTTAAAATATCTTATTAAAAAAAATAAATTTAAAACTACATTTATAAGAAACTAAAGTTTTTAAGTTACAATTATAGTGCGATTCACAAAATAATTCTATTTATTTAATATATATAAATTAATTTTTTAAAAATTATATTTAAATCTTTAAAACTCATAATATATATATAATTTATATATATTGACTTGTTATTAAAAAATAAATGTTTTGAAAACAACAAAAGAATTATGTCTTTTTTTTAATATTTTTGTTTACAATAATATTTATACACCTGTAAAATTATATCAAATAAAAATAAATTATATATTTTTAAAAAATAAAAATATATATTATTGAATGATAATTTAAATAATGAAAAAGTATTAACACACTTTCACTTTAGTAATTTTGACTAAATTATTATATAAAATATGTAAAATATTATAAAATATGTAAAAAAAATAAAAATTAAATTAAATAAATTATTTTTCATAAGAATAAAACTATAATAACAATAAAATATATCTTTAAAAAATTTATAAACAAAAAAAAATTACAATAGTAATAGAATATACTTAAAAAAAGTTACTGAAAAAATAAAAAAATTTAATGTATAACATATTACATCTATAGTCTTAAATAAAACAAATATTAACACACTTTCACTTTAGTAATCTTAACTAAATTATTTTACAAAATATGAAAAATGTTAAAAAATATATGAAAAAAGAAAAAATAAATTGAAAAAAAATATTTTTCATAAGAATAAAACTGTAATAACAATAAAATATTCTTAGACAAAATTTATAAATAAAAAAAATTACAATAGTAATAAAATATACCTTAAAAAAGTTATTGAAAATTTTTTAAAAAAAATTGATGTATAACATATTACATTTATAGTTTTAAATTTATAAAAGAATTATTTAGTAGCAATTAACATCTATAGTCTTAAATAAACGAAATATTAACACACTTTCACTTTAGTAATCTTAACTAAATTATTTTACAAAATATGAAAAATGTTAGAAAATATGTTAAAAAAGAAAAAATAAATTGAAAAAAAATTATTTTTCATAAGAATAAAACTGTAATAACAATAAAATATTCTTAGAAAAAATTTATAAATAAAAAAATTACAATAGTAATAAAATATACCTTAAAAAAGTTATTGAAAATTTTTTAAAAAAATTTGATGTATAACATATTACATTTATAGTATTAAATTTATAAAAGAATTTTTTAGTAGCAATTATGATTAAATAGATAATTTTTAAAATTTAAAACTGGATATAATAAGTGATAAAGATAATATTAAATTTTTTTCATTTATTTGAAATATAAAATGGATAATTAGAATTCAAAACGATATAATTATTTTGATAATCTTATTATTTAAATATTTAAGATATATTTTTTTAATTTTCTAAATCTTACATTAAATTACTTTAATTTTTAATGTCTTACGCAAATTTTTTAAATCAAGATAAAAAAAAAAGATTGTTGAAAGATTTGGATAAACTTAATATTTGTAATTTTTAAACATGTTTGAAAATTTTTTATAATTAAATAAATTTTAAATAAGGTTATTTAGTAAACAACTAAAATTATTTTTTTAAAAATAAAATCCATATTTTATATTTTTAATTTTAAAATATATATCTCTAAATTAATTTTATTTTTAATTATAATTTAAATAATTTTGATGTTTGAATAATTTTAAAATTATCTAATTTGTAATTAAAATAAATTATTTTATTATTTTAAAAAATATCGTATGTGTCATTTAAGAAAGTTGTCGGCATAAGCATTTATATGACAAACTTGTTTATGTATATTGTTATATAATATATATATATATTAAATTTTGTCTTTTTTTTTATTATAAAAATAGATATATTCAAAAAATAAAGAAATTGAAAAATATGACATGACATTGATTTGATTTTAAATATCTTATTAAAGAAAATAAATGTAAAACTACATTTATAATAGACTAAAGTTTTAAGCAATGATTATAACCCGTATGATGCACAAAATAATTTTATTTATTTAATATAAATATATATAAATGAAATTTTTTAAAATTATATTTAAATCTTTAAAACTCATAATATATATAATTTATATATATTGACTTGTTATTAAAAAATAAATTTTTTGAAAATAACAAAAAAAATTATGTCTCTTCCTTGAATATTTTTGTTTACAATAATATTTATACGCCTGTAAAATTATATCAAATAAAAATAAATTATATATTTTTAAAAAATAAAAATATATATTATTGAATGATAAATTAAATAATAAAAAAAGTATTAACACACTTTCACTTTAGTAATTTTGACTAAATTATTATATAAAATATGAAAAATATTATAAAATATGTAAAAAAATAAAAAATTTATTAAAAAATTTATTTTTCATAAGAATAAAAATATAATAACAATAAAATATATCTTAGAAAAAAATTATAAACAAAAAAAAATTACAATAGTAATAGCATATACTTAAAAAAAGTTAATAAAAAAATAAAAAAATTAATGTATAACATATTACATCTATAGTCTTAAATAAAAGAAATATTAACACACTTTCACTTTAGTAATCTTAACTAAATTATTTTACAAAATATGAAAAATGTTAGAAAATATGTGAAAAAATAAAAAATAAACTAAAAGAAATTATTTTTCATAAGAATAAAACTGTAATGACAATAAAATATTCTTAGTAAATTTATAAGCAAAAAAAAAATTGCAATAGTAATAAAATATATCTTAAAAAGTTATTAAATTTTTTTTTTTATATTGATATATAACATATTATATTTGTAGTCTTAAATTTATAGAAGAATTATTTAGTAGCAATTATGATTAAATAGATAATTTAATTATAATTAAATAGATAATATTTAAATTTTAAAATGGATATAATAAGTGATAAAGATAATATTAAAATTTTTTCATTTATTTGAAATATAAAATTGATAATTAGAGTTTAAATATATATAATTATTTTGATAATCTTATTATTTAAAGATTTAAGATATATATATTTTTAATTTTTTAAATCTTACATTAAATTACTTTAATTTTTAATGTCTTACGTAAATTTTTTAAATCAAGATAAAAAAAAAGATTGTTGAAAGATTTTGATAAACTTAATTTTTGTAATTTTTAAACATGTTTGAAAATTTTTTAAATAAGGCTATTTAGTAAACAACTAAAATTATTTATTAAAAAATAAAATCCATATTTCATATTTTTAATTTTAAAATATATATCTCTAAATTAATTTGATTTTTAATTATAATTTGAATAATTTTAATATTTGAATAAATTTAAAATTATCTAATTTGTAATTAAGAGAAATTATTTTATTATTTTAAAAATTTATTTTATGTGTCATTTAAGAGAGTTGTCAACATAGGCATTTATATGACAAATTTGTTTATATATGTTGTTATATAATATATATATATATATATTAGATTCTTTCTTATTTTTCTTATAAAAATAGATATATATTCAAAAAATAAGGAAATTAAAAAATATGACATGGCACTGATTTGATTTAAAATATCTTATCAAAGGAAATAAATTTAAAACTATATTTATAAGAGAATAAAGTTTTTAAGCCACTCCTATCGTAATGCACCGGAATATTATTATTATTATAATTGTTTAAGCCTTCTATGAAAAGCAATTATGTTTATCCACTTTGCTCAAGGCAAGAGAAAAAAATATTGGATAGCACATTTTTTTTAAAGAAAAATCTACAAAAAAAATCCACATTTGCTTAACGATTGATACATATTTTTCTCTATTTAAGAAATTGGATTTAAATGCTCTCATATTCAATATATAAAAGAAAAATCTTACACTTTTCAAATTCGAATATTCAATGACTATTAGTAAAAAAATCTCAAATATAATAAATTTTTCTTAAAAACTTTGCTTTGTAGGTTTGGTAAAAAAAAGAAAAAAGAGTAACGGGAAAAGATGTAAAAACATATTTGTTTTTCTTTTAATTAGTTTAGTAGGAAAGATAAAAATTTTAAAATATATTATTTTATTTCCATTCATTACTTAATATATTGAAAAATGAAACGAAAAATTGAAAATCATATTATTTTATCATTATGTTATTCCCTTTTATAAATTAAAATAAAATCTAAATAATAATGAACAATTTTATAATATATGTGTAACATATTTTTCAAATTCTTTTATTTTGTCTTTTTTATTATTTTTTTAATTTAGAATGATTTACTTTTATGAATAAGTGAAAAAATAATTGTTTTTATATTTTATCTAAAAAAAAGAAAATATTTTCAATAAAGGAAATGAGCGAACTATTAAGTAAAAAGGCTACATCCTAAATTCCCAAATTGCGTTAAATTGGCCAAAAAATTTTCCCAAATTGCCGAAAAAAGAGAAGGAAAATAGAAAAGTAGAAGATCAATCATGGGCCAATGAGGCCCAATCGTAACCGGGAAAAAAAAAAAATAAAGAATCAGAGACTTAATGTTTGACTTAACAAAGGGCATGCTGTTACGGTAATAACTGAAAGGTCAATGACGACGTCGAACGATTCCTGTCTTTCTCTCATCGAATTAGGCTTCACGGATTTGCATTTTCCAACGAGCTTCAATGCTGTAAGACCTTTTTTTTTTTTTTCTCACTCTAGCAGGATTAATTTAGTAATTAGTGCTAATAATTTATAATATAATTCTTCATTTTTTTGGTAATTTCTTACTGTTTTTATTTTATAAAAGATTCATTTTGATTTATTCTCCAAATAATTTATTTGTTTATTAATCGTAGATCTACACGGAAACGAATAAGTGCACGAGAATTTTTAGATACGAGGTCGAATTTTATGTGTGAAATTGTTTTACTGAATTTGTTAAACACTAAAAAGGAACATTGGATCTTCGATTATTTGTCATGAGGCATTTGAATGACTAGATTTTGAGACATGAAATAAAAGAAGAGAACTTTGATAGGTGGAATTGTCATTTTATAGTGTTTTGTAACTTCAGAATGGAATACTTTTTTGATAACTGTTTGTTGAAGAGATGATGAAGCAAGTTGATTTTAGGAAGCGTATTTCCTCTTTCTGTTTTCTTTGAATTTTATCTGATTTAAGGAGAATTTTTGGATACGAGGTCAAATTTTATGTGTCATTGTTTTACTGATAAAGACTAAAAAACAAAATTCAGATCTATGAATTGAACGTTTGTAATGAGGCATCTAAAGAACTAGATTTTGAGACATGAAATAGAAAAAGAGAAATTATGATTGACGATTTGGGGTGGGATTGTCATTTTATTGTGATTTTTTACTTCAGAACCGCAGACTTGTTTGTTAACAGTTTGTTGACAAGATAATGAAGCAAGTTAATTTTAGAAAGTGTATTTTCTCTTTCTGTTTTCTTTGAATTTTGTCTGATTTTTTATGGATTTGAACAGGTGCAGGCAGCTTCATTATTTCCTTTTTGAAAGATGAATCAAGGAGGGAGGTCACTTGCGTGTTTGTGCTTTTAACTTTACATGCTTTATCAGTAATTCTTGTATTTTCATTGTCAATAGCATTTAATTGATTTAATTTACATGTTGTAATGATCCACATCATGCTGGAATTTACTTATACACTATTTTTACTGACGAATTATTTGATTGTTCTATTATGATGGAAGTTGTTTCATTACCTGTGTTTCCATCTGTTAAATGAGTCCATGTTTTGGTAATAAATTTCTGATCCATAGCTCTTATAACATATGAACACGGACTGTCATTCGAGTACTTTGCTTATTGAAATTCTACTTTTGATCTTCATTTTAGCTATTCCAAAAATTATAAAAGAAGGTCATAAGTCTAGTTTTTTTTTTGTGCAAATTTTTTGAGTTTCTAGGATACAGTTAGTGGGCTTATGATGATCTAGAAATTTTGATTTACCATTCTCATTCAGCCAAAAACTTTTGATTGTTCTGAAATTGAAACTAAGAGTTAGACAACTGGTAACCATGAAGTAGGTGTTTCATAAGCCATAGCAAGTCTGGAAAGCCAGATTACTACAAAGAAAAATTCAACAGTTGAAATATGAAAATTCATCATACAAAATTGATTGTTCTTTTTCCTACTTTATTTTAGATAATTAGGGATTCTGTTTTGATCAAGACATTTTTCATTCTAATTGCTCGACAATGACATGATATAGTTATATTATCAAACCTTAATCATGGGATTATCCCTTCACAATGGGATGATGTTGGTTGAAAGATGTGGCTATAGTTGTATAGAGTATGATAAAACGTGTCATATTTAAATTATTAAAACTTAACCGAGTGATTTTTTGTTAACAAGGGGATGAAGTCAGCTGAAAAATGTGGCTATACTGGTTGTAGGAGTCTGATCAATGAAGAATTGTTGAACTGTCAGTATCATTCTTATAATGATCTTCCTTACCATTTATTTCTATGATTTGTCTAAACAGGAGTTAGGCACTTTCTCGATGAGGTGTTATGACCAATCAATACAACCTTTCAGTGTATTTCGTACACATCATTGGAATTTCTGGTGAAATATGCAGGAAGATATTTTCCATGACTCAAAGTGGTACGATGCTCATGGCTGTGGTTAAGAACAAAAGTTTATCAGCATCTTGAGTTTTATCCTCCAGTTTTGTTATCATGTTAGTCTTAAGAAAATTTATCCATATTCAATGTTACAGTTGTGATAGATGGTAATGCTGAACATAATTTCAGTACGTGATAAAATGAAGCAAGCAGTAGGTGGCATGTGCGTGTGAATGATTATAAGGATAAAATTGTTTTAATGGTATGCCGAACTTATAGTCTTGATGTTGATAGTTCCATGTGAATATGTGTACAGCTGTAGCACTATGATTGACTAATTATTTATTAATAGGACCCAGTCTAAAAGATCATAGCATGATGTGCTATGGTGTTAGTACTGGCCGCTGATGGTTGTGATACATCTCATGTTTTTGATGTGGATGACGCTGTTTAAGGGATGAAGATGGCAATGCTTTTTCTTATATTGTACTGGATACCATGAGCAGATGATGAAATAAGATTCCGTAGTAACATGTCTGTTTTGGGTATAAATCTGAACTTTCATCAGTATTACTTTCAGGTTCATCCCCACTAGAGTAAATGATCTGTTCTTTGGTGAAAGGAACTTGTATACCTAAGTTGTTGGTTAAAATTATTTTTGAGGCACAATGGGATAACAAGTACGATTCGATCTTCTGCTTTCATGTGGTCCCTTGACAGTATGTTCTGAACTTGCACTGTTATGCTTATGCTGTATTCTTTGTCCTTATAGAGAATTGATTGTACAAAAATGGGGATGGCATTAAGCCTCCAAAACATTGATCTATAGGGAATGACCACCAAGTAAAGCTTAAGATTGTTATTAATACTGTTACTTTGCTTTTCACTCTGTTGCTTCATCTTCCAGAATAAGTCAGGTTGTTTCAGATGGTTTTACCTTAAATTTCGAGGTTTGCACTTTGGTTTCGAATAGTGTAGTTTGCGTTTTTATTTTTATCTGCTGTAATCTCTACAATTTTGATATGGTATCTTCAAAGCTGCTTCTTACCTTTGTGAAGTATTTTCTTGTTAAACTTCTTTCTCTCAGTTTCTCTAGTTCTTTTCAAATTGTCTACTAGCACCTTCATCACATTGCTATTTCTATGCAGTACCATTTTACTGATCTGAATTTTTTGCTTGAAGGGAAATCTGGTTGGAAAAATCCAGATAAAACGTGGGCGCTAAGGACTTTGGGGCACTGGTTAGTGCATTGCACTTGTTTCTTAGGCCATTCCAACAAGAGTGCCCTCATTCGTAAGCAGATTCGGGCCTTAAGAAAAGATCTGTCATCAGGGCCACCGGAAAAGGCACCATAGCTTCAAAGTTGAAAACAGTATGGGTAGGCTTATTGCACCCCAAAAAATTAGAGGTAGGCCGGTCGTGACGTAATTTATGCTATAGGGAGCCCTCTTTCACCAGACAATCAGACATGAACAAAGCTTTGTGCCTTGAACAGAGAATGTGCCCTCCAGCCAAGGGCACCTCTGTTTTTTCACCCGACCAATCAAAGCGATAGACACGTGTCTTTGTTATGACCACTTCTCTGCCAACAGCCACGTGAATCAGTACGCCATGTTGACACGTGCTGCTTGTCCAGTGGAAACTTGCAATATTTTCATATTATTTCCTATTTATTGTGTTGGAGGTTAAAATGAAGTTACATTTCATAACAATTAAGTACAGAGCTATGGCCTGCATCTATAGATGGGGTTGTTGGGGAAATGAATTTTTTCTTATTAAGACACTTTTTCTTATTCATAATTAATAATATACATATTCTAATGCAAAGCTACAATTACTAGCTGCAAAAATAACATGAAGCTAATAATTATACTAAATCAAGGTGAAATCTGATATGATTTAAGAAACCCCATGGTGAAAAATAGTAGGGTTTGGTCAGGGGAGCAGCAAAGTTTTGGTTGCTGTAATGCTGGATGGACTCTTTCCCAAATCTGTAACATAAGGGCACACATCTTGAATAGGTCTGCTGGATTCTTTCCAAAATCTGGCTGGGAGTCCTTGTTGAGGGATTGGGAATGGGCCATATTGAATCCCACTTTGAGAGCCCACCACCCCCCACCTGCAATAAAAGATCATCACACCCAACCAGTAAGAGACTTTGTCAAAATTATTTAGCACTACAATAATGTAACAAAATCTTGTGCCACTGTGACCAAAATTATTGATTACGACCTACCTATCTTTTGTAATACTAAAATTTGGGGTAAATATACCTAAATTTTGTTACTAGATGGTGGATCAAAATGAGAGCCTCCAGCTTGGCTAGCTCGTTGCCGGGGCAAGCGTGAACGCCTTTGCCAAATGGCATGAAGGTATTGGGTTTTGGAGCTACCTGCTTGAAGCCATAGCCAGAAAAACAAAAATTGTAAGCTTTTTTTTTTTTTTACCCTATTGTGCTGCTTGTGTGTGTTTGTGTGTGTGCATGCAAAAGCCAAATGACTAAACCTAAGGGAAATTTGCTACAAACTGTACCTCAAATCTAGATGGATCGAAGTCATGAGGATTAGAAAAGAATTCTGGATTGTGATGAATATTCCTGAATAATGGCATCACTTTCCAACCCTTGGGTATTAGGTAACCTGTGCATTTAAAAGTGAAACAACAGTGTTGATATTAAATAATGAAAGCCCCTTAAATCCAGTATAGATAATGAAATTCCAGTTTAGCCTTTAATCACCCTTATATTCCACATCATCTACTGCTTCCCTGAATGTGAAAGATATGATGCTTGCCATCCTCAAGCTTTCTAGTACAACCTGAAAATTAGAAAAATCTCTGAAGTTTCTTGAAATTTGCTTTTCTTGAAACAAGCTACATAACTTCAAACACTACATACCTTATATGTAAGAGGCATGCTCCTTGTCTGTGCCCATGTTAGGGGCTTCTTTCCTCCATCGTTGGACTCGTATATGGCCTTTTGCTCTGCCTGTAATGATTTTGGCAATCATAAATTGAGACAATTTGATTTTCTCTGATGATAAATTTGTAAGAAGTTTTAAGGGAATTGTATGATTACCTTGACAGCTGCTAGAAGTTTAGGGTCATCATGGAGGAATTTAAGAATCCATGTTATAAAACTGGCTGTGGTGTCCTGGGCAGCAAAAAGTACTCCAATGATGTTATCAGCTATTTGATCGTCGGTCAAAGTTTGCCCCTTTTCATCCTTGAAGTTCAACAAATGGCCCAACAGATCCTTCTCCACCAGCCTTTTCTCCTTCCTCTCACAAATTATTTCTACCAGAATCTGATTTAGCCTTTTCCTCGCCTTTAAAATAGGACAAAGAATGCATCAGATCAAAGAAAACATCAGATCAAAGAAAACTCATCCGCTTGTCAATTCTTGGTGTAATAGTCACTACTCCGAGTGATCATCAGATGCGTTTCTTTGATAACGATAAAGGAAATGGTTCTTACCAGGAATGCTTTGTGATATGCAGTTCCTGGAATGTTTGTAGGAAAAGAGTTGTAACCTTTATCTACTATCCGGTAGTTCTCTTCCAACTTCTTTCTGTAGCCTCTATCTAAGTGACCAAAAATGGAAAGAATGCCGATGTCGAAAGAGAACTGTAGAGAGTCAAGTAAACCCACATGTTAGAGTATCATGATCCAAACAAAGTGTTTTTAATAATAGCTTTTCTTTTTAAACAAACCTTCTTCATCTCATAAAAGGTGTTTATAACATGTCCAGAGGTAGCCCATGACTCCAGGGCTGAAACAACTAAGTCTTCGATATTAGGAATTAGCTTCCTGATGGTATCAGGGGCTAGAGAGCTTTGAACCAACTTCCTTAGTCGAGTGTGGTATTCACCCTGGTGAAAGAACAGCGCATAAGGGCCGATCAGCTTCTCTTTGCTTTTGGGGTACGTTGGCTTGAACAAGTGAGCATGAGTCACCAGCACAAACCTTGCAGCTTCAGGGCTAGCCAGCATGACACAAGGGCAACCAAGTATGTGGGTTTTGAATATTTCTCCATAGCTGAACATGAAAAAAAATGGCACCACACAACCAAATTTAGTATACTGCATGCAAAAAAGCAGAGAGCTTAAGTAGAGAAGGGAAATGAACACGAAATAATACATCTCATGGTGAGACCTTGTTTGCTTTGTCAAAAAGAAGATATTCGGGTCTTGAGAGTAGAGTTGAAGAGTTTCTCCAATAAACGGCCAACCCATTGAACCTGGTGGAAGCTTAAATATTTTTATAGGAAAAAGTCCTCTCTTTTGCTTCCTTAGGAATGGATATGAAAGAAGAGTGGAGAGAAAGAGAATAACGTTTAGTAAAAGTATAGAAACAGTCTCCATAGAAATTAAAGAAATGTTGTGCCTCTCTGTTTCCTCTCTTGTCCTTTCTCTTTCTTTATCTCCCCCCTCTTTCCCCAACGAGAATTTGCTGTTGCAGCAAGAGCAATATGTAATGGCAAAAGGATCAGTGAAAATGGTGAAAGATGCTTTGTTGTGAAGATGATATCCGTGGGGGGAGAAGATAAGGTGGTTTGGGTGTTTATATAGAGAGAAAGTTGAAGGGGACGATTAGTTTTGTGGTTTTGGAAGGATTGCTGGCTTTTGATAGTTTGATTTGTAATAATTTCATATCATATAAATAAATATATACAACATTAATTGACACTAGCTTGCTCTAGTATTACATTCATCACGTCATCTTTTGTAGTTGAAAAAAGAAAGAAAGAAAGAAAGAAAGAAAGAGAGTGAGTCCTAGAAATTACTCATGCCTTGATGAAGATCAATGAATTAAATTGACCAGCTGAGTGAGTGAGGACAAAAAGCAAATCACGTAAAGGATTGAAGGAGAGTCCTGGGTCGACTTGCAAAATCAGGTTGCTAAAAGGGGTAAGCTTCTGTCCAATATTTTATAATTACTTGTTATTGAAGAAAGTCATAGTCATTAATGAGATCTACAGCAAATGGTTACAATTCAACAAGGTTTACTTCATTAATAATTTGAGGGTTAATTTTAATACTGGATTGGCTTTTGATTTGAAAGATAAAGTTTGTTCTTGCCTACGAAATGAATTGTTAGGAAAAAAAAATAAGGACCCTAGTTTTTTACAAGTAAAAATATTAAGTTGTATTTTTTTTTTTAAATATATAAACGAGATTCAATTTAAGGATAGAGTAAAATGTTTCAGGTATTAGGATTTAAATTTTAGATCTATTTTTTGATAAAAAAACTTTAAATCTATTTTGAAATATTTTAAAAATGATTATATAAATCAATTTAATTCAATTTTAATTCAATTTTTCATAACAACGGTTGATTCTTTATATAAATAAAATCTTTGTAACTAATTCAATTCTACTGTCAAATAACTAAATTTATTCCAAAATTTAAAAGGAAATCAAGTTGGCTGAAAAGAATTCATCATTGGTACAATACTTGAGGACAAAACTTACCTGAAGTTATTTAAGTGAAGTTCGTGAAATTTTTTTAAAAAAAATTAATTTAATAAAAATTTAATAAAAAATTTAAACTAATAGATTCATAGAGTTTAATGTGAAAATTAATTATATGTAAAAAAATTATTTAAAATGTTATTTATAACTTAAATTTGATTAATAATTATTCAACAGTAAAAATTTTATTAATATTTTTATTAAAAATATCTATTTAATAAATATATCAAAATTTATTAAAATTTTTTTAAATTTTATACACTTGATCTA